>NW_023494799.1:20119472-20289472 GCF_904425465.1 Colossoma macropomum | reverse complement strand
ATCAGATTTGGTGAGAAAATCAGATTTGGCCCCTTTAACTGCTGTGTGAACAGACCAGATAAACAAACAGACTGTTAACAAGTATTTAACTAAGAGACAAATAAAATAAACATACAATAAATAGAGGATAAAGAGAATAAAGAGCCAGTGTGAAAGGATCTTAAGAGATATGTGAATATCTGTAAATGTGCAGATCTGAGTAGATATATAATAAGTAGTACACACAGAATAGCTGTGTAAATAAGTATTTTGTTACAGAAGAGTTACTGCGATAGACTAAGGGAGGTTTGTTGGTTTCAGTTTGAAAGTTTAAAGTGTTATTATGCACAGTGGAAGGTGAGACCTTCAGGTTCTTAAACTGCTGGATTATCTACTATGTATGTCTCGACCCATCCTTGCTCATAGAGAACTCTGCCCTTCCTGGACACTCTGTTAATACCCGAGCATGATTACATCATCTGTTTAAGATGTTTTTAGAGATCACTGTTTTGGAGCGTGATGCCAGCATCAGCTTCAGAACTAATTTATATCAATGAAAAACAAGGGATATGATAAAATAAAACATTATTATATTTTGTCTTTGCGCTGTATTTAAAAAATGTTCAAAGCGGATTTACTAATCACTGCTTTCTGTTTTTATCTGCATTACAAATACAGTGTTAAAAAAAATATTTTAAGGGTTCTTTAGTAAAGACAATGGTTCAATATAGAACCATGAAAACTCAAAGAACCATGTGCATGCTTAAATGGTACTTACGGTTATTTATATTGATGGAGAATGTGCTGTAAATGGTTCTATATGGGATCATTTCGAAAACAGATCTACATAGTACTAAAAAGGGTTTTTCTATTGTTACAAGCTTGACATCGTAACAACAGCAGAATCCTTTTTGGTGCTATATAGAACACATTCTCCATAAATCTGAAGAACCATTTCACCAAAGAACCATGTAAGCATGCAAATGGTTCTATACAGGATGCATGGGTCTCAATAGAACCTTTCCTTTACTAAAAGTAAAGTAAAACCATCTTTGAGCGTGCAAATGGTTCTTTGAATTTTCATGGTTCCATATGTTTTTACTAAAGAACCCTGGAAGAACCATCTTTGTTAAGAGTGTGCTGTCTCAACTCTCTCTCTCTCTCTCTCTCTCTCTCTCTCTCTCTCTCTCTCTCTCCCTCCCTCCCTCCCTCCCTCCCTCTCGGGCCACTGCCCTTCGACCCCTGTCTGGGGTGAAAGGCTCAGGAGGATCTGATGCAGGTAGAGGAGAAAGAGAGAGAAAGACAGAGAGAGAGACAGAGAGAGAGACAGAGAGAGAGAGAGACAGAGAGAGAGTGATGGTCCCTCAGACGTGCCCCCTGCCCCTCCCTCTCTTTACTCCCATGGTTGATTGCCCCCTTATTGACACTCACTCCAGACCACAATAGCAGCCCTCAGACGCTGCTGAATAGACTCAGTCCTCTCCGTCCCCCCCACAAAAAAAATCTCTGTCCTTCTTAATCCAACACATACACGCACACGCACACACACACACACACACACTGAGAGATGTCCCAGGGAAATCCCAAATCTGAGACCACTCAACTATAAAACACAAGAAAAAAACAGACATGGATGAAAATACATATAATTAGATGACAATGTAAGGATATGGCAACCCATAGAGAGTGATATGGCAAAAAAGCAATATCAGGGAGGTTTTCATGATATACAATGTATCATGGAGTGTATTTTTTCTGACAATAATTAAAATATCACTTTGAACACAATTAAAAACTCTCTTAAGGAGAGAAGCAGGAGTCAAGATCATGCAGATGAAATTTTAATTTGTTTATAATAAGCTTATTATTGTGCTGCTAAAATGCCACTCAGCAAGTAAAATGATCTTAAACCTAGTCAATATGTAATAGTTCTCATGTTATGATTGTTGTAAGCTCATTATTAGATTATTTAAGTTACTTATATGTAATAATTCTCATATTATGATTGTTGTAAGCTCATTATTAGATTATTTAAGTTACTTGTTTTAAGTCATCTTATCAAGTAAAATTATCTCACTATATTGGCAGTAAACTAATGGGTGGTCAGATTTGGAAATCTGACATACGGCCATATATGTTCATATATCATAAAGGGTTAGGCATATTTTTATATATATATATATATATATATAAGCTTTTTTTGAGTAACATATGCCATCCATATATGAATAATGCTTCCTAAAATATACTGTTAAATATATGTATATGTTTGTATACGTAGATATATAACTGAAATATATGTCCCATATCTAAAAATGGCCAATTTCAACTACGTTGGCACATATGTCACAAATACGTCCATATGTGACAAATATAAGTTGAATATAAGGGAAATCTCTATTTGCTAATATATGTCATATATGAAATCCATATATTGCCATATATCAAATTTCTGTATAGGGTCTCTGACTTTAGCACAATATAATTCAATTTAAATATCTAATATCTTCATATGCTTATTTTTGGTTCTGTAACCTTCTGATGGCATCCATCACCCATGCAGTCAACTGCTGCATTAAAATGCAGCTGATCAGTTCTTACATGGCAATTCAGGAAAAAAAAAACACTTACACATAAAGAAAAGAAAGTAAAAGCCATGCTACACAAAACAGGAAACGCAATTCGCATATTCATTTGTCCATTTTTCCTGCCTTTTATCCCTGTTTGTAGTTTTGTCGCTTGTTGTGTGCTGGGAAAGATGGAGTGGTGTTTAGAAGTGCTGAGGCTAACTGACCGTGACTGAACATTAGCATGGAGCCTTTCTGATTCATCACTGTGAATGAGAGGAGCTCCGGGCTCTGACTGAGCCTCCCTCATTCAAACTGCAGTGTCAGTGGGGGCGGGTTAACATCTTAGGGGAGCTAGCAGGCATTCAGAGACATCCCTGTGGTCAGCCTCCTAGCCTACAGCATACCTCCTAGCCCATTTTAGCACTTTAGCTATTAGAAAAATACACCCAGTTACCACATCCAGAGAAAAAAACATACAACCCCATATCCAAAAAAGTTGTGACACTGTGCAAAATGTAATTAAAAGCAAAATGCAATGATGTGCAAATCATTTAAACTCTATATTTCATTAAAAATAGTCCAAAGGCAACAAATCAAATGTTAAAACTGAGACATTTTATTGTTTATTAAAAATATATGCCCATTTTGAATTTGATGCCAACAACATGTTCCAAAAAAGTTGGGACGGTGGGGATGTTTACCACTGTGTTTCATCACCTCTTCTTTTAACTACCCTGTAAGCATTTGGGAACTGAGAAGACAAATTTCTGTAGTTTTGAAAGTGATATGTTTTCCCATTCTTGCTTAACATAGGATTTCAGTTGCTCAACAGTTTAGGGTCTCCTTTGTCGTATTTTTCATTTCATAAGGCACCAAATATTTTCAGTGGTGACAGGTCTGGACTGCAGGCAGGTTAGTTTAGTGCCCAGACTCTTTTAATATGGAGCCATGCTGTTGTAATACGTGCAGAATATGGTTTGGCATTGTTTTGCTGAAATAAGCAAGACCTTCCCTATAAAAGATGTCATCTGGATGGCAGCATATGTTGCGAAAACTTTTATATATATCGTTCAGCATTAATGGTGCCTTCACAGATGTGCATGTCACCCATGCCATGTGCACTAATGCACCCCTACACCACCATGAATACTGGCTTTTGAACTGTGCACTGATAACAAGCTGAGTGGTCTTTAGCCTGGAGGACACAGTGTCCATGATTTCCAAAAAGAATTTCAAATGTTGATTTGGTGGACAACAGGACACTTTTGCACTTCCCCTCTGTCCAATTTAAACAAGCTCATGATCCTGTGTGATAAAGCACATCCCTCGACCCGGCAGTATGTCGCAGCAGAGGGCACACTTTATGGGTAGCGTCAGGCAATTGGTCTGAGTAACCGGAAAGAATGAAGCTGCCACAAGAGTTCTTCTCCCCATCACCTTTATTTACACACCAACAATCTTGGGTATGTACATATTTACACGTGCACACACACGCAAACGAAAAACAAAACGAAAAGTAGTCTCTACAACTATAAGACAGACCAATGACTGCAAAGTCATACAGGTCTCCACACTCATCACTTCCAGTCATCCACTGAGCTGAAAGAAGGATTCCCGGTTCCCCCAGTAATGCTGCTCATATACGGGGTGCTCCTCCCCTAGAATAAACCATTACTGGCCCGGGTTAAAACAAGTGCTTCAGACATTTAAATATATTTACATGCGACAGTATACAATATATATATATTTATGATTCAGTGTACACTTATTAAACACCATTGACTTTCTCTCATACACGTTTTGTCTTTCCCGCCTCTTCTACAGAGAATGGACTCACCCAGGTAAGTAAAACACAGGCGAACCCATTTTGTACTCTTTTTGGTCCTTAAAAACAAGGATGATCAGTCCTCAGGTAAGTAAATACAACCAGTCTTTATGTTGTGATGTGAAAGGGGTACATTACATCATCACCCCCCCTTAAGCTCGACACCTTCCCAGTGGCGAGAAAGGAAGTCAGCTGTGACATTCTGGAAGCCTTTTCTATATTGAATGTCAAAACAGTAGGGCTGCAATGACAGACACCAACGTGTGATCCTGGCATTGGAATCTTTCATCCTCCGAATCCGTTGCAAAGCCCTGTGATCAGTCTCTAAAACAAAGTCATTTCCAAGCAAATAATACTTTAATGAGTCAAGAGCCCATTTAATGGCGAGAGCCTCTTTCTTAATGGTGAAATACTTCACCTCTCTCGGGAACAGTTTCCTGCTTATGTACAGGATGGGTTTTCGGTCCTCCCCCTCTCCCTGTAATAAGACTGCACCCAGCCCAACGCATCCATCTGAACGATAAGAGGTTTCGAAATGTCTGGGCTGGCTAAAACTGGCTCCTCACACAGTGCATTCTTGAGGTCATTAAAAGCATTTTTACATTTCTAAGTCCACTTTACCCTTTGTGGCATGTCCTTCTTCGTTAAATCAGTCGATGCTGCTGCCTTGGTCGAAAAATTGGGATGAACCTGCAGTACCATCCCACAAGACCCAAAAATGAGCGCACCCTCCTCTTTGTAGAGGGTTGCGGTATTGCTCTCACAACCTCAACCTTGTCCACTTGAGGTCGTATTTGTCCCCCACCCAGGATGTAGCCTAGCTACGAGACCTCCTTACGAGCGAGATGACACTTGCTCGGGTTTGCTGTGAGGCCGGCTTCGGTGATCTTCTTCAGGACCATGCTCAGATGCCTCAGATGTTCCTCCCATGACGAACTGTAGATCACCACGTTGTCGATGTAGGCTGCTGCGAAGTTCTTGGTGCCCCTGAGGACTTCGTATTTTCAATGAAATATAGTGTTTAAATGATTCGCACATCATTGCATTTTGTTTTTATTTATATTTTGTACAGAGTCCCAACTTTTTTGGAAATTGCGTTGTATGTTTTAAACATAACAAACACGTGCTTACCTCACATCAAGATTATTTTAAATCCAGGGTTAATGCCTATGCCCGGATTCAAACCTATCACCCTTCTGTTGAAAGAAGACCATTAGATCTATTAGGATTAAAACCTGATGTTCTTTCTAATGGGAACTAGCTTAATGATTACCATTAGAGACCACTGGTTCCCTGTAGGAAACCTTTAGATCCCAGTAGGAAACCATTAAATGCATCTGCATCTGGAAGTCTCAGAACATCTGTTAAACCATTAGAGTCCTTTACACTGTGATATCAACCCATCAGGAAAACACAGAATACCATTAGTGACTATTGGACACCACTAGGAACTAGCAAAAACTTTCAATAGTTTCTATGACTGTTTTCAGCAGGATTTTAAGGGTTTTACACACCGTGTCACAGTTTTACTGCTCCTAGAGAAAAAATCCCAACAATAAGCTTTATCTCTACATATATTTTTATTTTTCATGGTTCACATGGTTTGTTTTCGCATAATATGATATACATAATATATATATATATATATATATATATATATATATATATATATATGACAATATGTGAAATCTAGTGACTGTGGAAAAAGACTGCAGTCAGCTTAAATAATTGTGATCATCTCAAATAATTGTGACAAGTCCCACACTTCTGAGGTTTGCTAATTTTCAAGTTCAATTTGATGCAAAATCGGAAGCAAATTCTTTTTTTGCGATTCTGCATCCTTTGCCCTTCAAGTGAATCATCTTCCTTGGTGGGCAAATTATACTCGTGGTTGGCTTGACCGCGGCTCAAGACCAACATTTCAGAAGAGGAATCTTATAGTAATCAGTTAGCATAATGATTTAGGTACACAGTTTACACAACACTAACTGGTGACTATAAGCTTCTACTTGTTAGTTACGGGGCTAAAAGAAGCAAACTTCTGAAACCAAATATGTCTACATTTGTGCAAACATGATTTGTGGTGCGCAGGCCTGTTTCTGATCCTTTGGGAGCTCCAACCAACATCTAACTCCAGTAATATTCTTTTTTTTTGCAAGAAAATAATTAATTAATACATTACTCATTTTGCTAAATGAACTTAGGAACTAGTCAGTTAGGAAAGTCTAAACATGGAGAAGCAGTGTTTAGCTACTGTGTTGCTCTTCAATCCGGTCTGAAAACGTTCCTATTAGAGCAGTTTTCAGCTCAGTTTAAACACTGTTAGCTCTACCGCACTTCTCTCATCTAACACCACTCTATTATCCCGTATTTCATTTTTTATTTGAGTTTTAATTTAAGGTTTAATTTCTTCTCTTTCAAATCTATAGTTTTTTATGTTATAATTCCTATTCTCCTATTCTCTTAAATGTTAATTTGAATTATCTTTGTATATTTTCTAAATAACCTTGCCTTGTCTAGGGTTCTTTGCATGAATAAAGGGTTCTTCAGATTGATGGAGAATGTACTGTATGGTTCTAAATAGAACCTTTTTGAAAATTCTTCTATATAGCACCAAAAATGGTTCTTCTATTGTAACAATCTTAACATCGTAACAAGAAGATCCCTTTTTGGTGCTATATAATATAATAAAAATATGACAAATAGGCAAAATTCCTCTATTAGAAGGCCACCACTGTCACACTGTGACGATGTCATATGGTTGCAGTGAAATCAGTCAGAAAATAAGACAATCCAAAAAGTTTTACTCTTGAGTGATGTCACGTTCTAGCTAAGGTTGGAAAGAGTTAATTTAGACATTGAGCTCACTCTTCCTCGCTCAGTGGATGAGAGAGCCACCACGTGATGCAGCAACAGAAATGGCAGTAGTAAAAGGATTTTGTCTTTTTTTAATAATAAATAAAGTATTTCGCTTGGTTTATACAACATATTTGAATGGTATTGGACACACACACCATATTGGGGCCTATATTTTTTTACGGAGAATTCCACCAAAATTCCTGCATAATTGAGTGTGTGAGGTGTAAACAGAGTGATTCAGAGTGGTTTATTGTGAAATGGTTCAGATTTCTTTACAGTGGTGGTGATAGGAACCAGGGGTCGCCATGACTACAATACAAATATAGACATTTTATATACCACCCAAAATCACCAGTGAACCTACACTTTTGAGTTTTATATGGAATGTTGATGATGGAAAAATAGTGCAAAATCTGAAATAATAAGTTTTCTTTGGGGACTATTTTGCCTTACAACGCCCTGCGTGTATCCCTCCACTGTAAATGGAGTTTAAGTTCTCAAAACTATCATAAAACAGTGTCTCAGTCATCAGGCAGTGAATCCATAACCATTTCATGTAATAACTTTCTGTGAGGGAGCTTTTAGAGGTGGACGTCTGGTTCCTATCAACTTTAAAAATATATTTAACTTTAGCATAATTATTTTTAGACTGAGTGGCCCACTAGTCCTGTTATTTAGAAACACTGAGCTGTTTCTGTGAATGAACTCATACAAGACAGAAGGGTGTAACTGTGACGATTCTCTAAATAACCATTGAATGTCATCAAATGCAGCTGTCATGCCATCTTTATCCCATCGGAATTTCTGAATAGCTGTGTCCGTGCCCAATCACAGTGTGATTACTGACCCTCTACAGGACAAACAGAGTCACTCCAACTCTCCTGTCAGCAAATAAAGGCCCAGTAAAGTACGTATAGAGCTGATGAGTGGGCTTAATTAAAAAGCCCTCACTCTCTCATCATCCCTCTCTCCTCCGCACAGCCCCAATCAGACTCGACCCCGGGACCATGGGGGTCGTTTTTCACTCGCACACTCAACCGACCCCCCCCACGCACACACACACTTGTGCCACTGGCCTCAATGGAAGGTCCCTGTTTGATACAATGACGGCTGCTTTTTAAAGGCCAAATTAAAGCTGCCTGCTTTGTCTAATCAAAGCCAGCTCACTGTCATTAGTCTCCATTCTGTGTGGAAGAATGAGCCCGTCCGCTAAAGTCTCTTTAAGCAGCTCCTCCAGGTTAATGAACTGCGCTGCTTTGTGCTCGAGCGCTGAGTTTATTATTTAGAAGTTCAGTAAAAGGGCTTGCAAAGGAGGAAGAATCTGCCGACAAACCGCCCCAGTGCTGCCACTTAAATCAAAATATAGCGCAATATAACACGTATTTTTGAATATTCAGCTTCGAACTGTTCAATCTGCATGCCTGCATCCCACAAAGCACACTGGAAGAGGAGATATTTTACAACGATTTGGATTTGATGGAAAGTTTTTGCTGTGAGTACAGTTGTTCTGCAGAAAGACAAACTTGTTCTTTATATTTTTGTCATTCTTTAGTCATTTTGTTATGATAAAATAAAATTCAGATTATATTTAAAAATACACTAAATACACAAACATGTATGGAAACCTATTCCCACCCTTTCTCCAGCAGTTTCTGGCAGCAGTGTGACTTGGTGTCTTGAAATAATGTCTTATTTTCTTGAAATATTGTCTTATGATCTCAAAATGGCGGCTTACTTCCTCTGAATATTGACTTAGTATCTTGAAAAGCATTATTTTTTTAAATATTGACAATTTATCTCAAAACACTGATATTTTCTTAAAATAATGAATTATTTTCTCAACATTTTTTTAAATATTAACTTGTTGTTGACCAAAAATATTGACGTAACGAGCACTTATTATCCCAAAATAATTACTTATTATTACTTATTATTATAATGACACAGTATTTCAAAGTCCTGAGAAAACAAGTCATTATTTTGAGATGCCAAGTCAATATTTTGATTTACAAAATTTAAATTAAAATTTTTTTTCTCCTCTTCCGTGCAAAAATGAGCTTCTACAAATTCCACTGTTTGAAATTAAAACAATAAAAACAATACACTGACTGTTTCTTTTGGATTTTATCTGAAAACAGCCTGATAACTTTATTATGGCCAAAAAATGAGCACATACTTCAGTGAATTTTATATTGATTGATTTTAACTGACTATAACATTAACAACTGACACAGCTGAATTGGCTCCTGCGCACCAAATGTGCCTGCAGACCCCTGGTGTTGGTGTGAGCGAGGGTCCGGACTTGGTGGAACACCATTCATTCCCCCCCAGAGGCTCTGCATTCTCAGCAGTGCCGATGAATTAAACAAATGTGTGAGGATCTACAATGGCTGCAGGAGAATTACAGAATCATTATAGATGCACTTTAATGTGCCGCTCATTCACATTGAATATTTGGGGGATTAGAGATGTCAGCTCGGCGGTCAGCGCCAAGAGAGGCCAGAGAGGCACAGGGCCACATTCTCATGCAAACGGGTGGGATGCGTTCAGAAACTTTGATAAAAACTCCCCCCCCCGTTTCACATGAGCAACAAATTTAGGCGCAAATCTGCTCTGCTCTGAGTCAAAAGCCACAGGCAGGTGTTCAGTAGGAGGAGACTGCAGTGTTTGACGTAGAAAATTATATTTCGATAAGCTTCTTTAACAAAACCTCCTCACACAGCCCATCAAACTTTGAAGACACCACGCCTTCCCTTGAAATGTGAATTTTCTCGCTTTTACTTTTCACTTAAAGGGGGATTCTATTGATTTTTCCAAAAACACTTACCATAATTCAGTGTTTGTAAACAGAGTGATTCAGAGTGGTTTGGGGTGAAATGGTTCAGATGTCTTTACAGTGGTGGTGATAGGAACCAGCGGTCGCCATGACTACAACACAAATATACACATTTAATTTATTATGCAAAACCACCAGTGAACCTACACGAGTCTTCTGAGTTTTATATGGAATGTTGATGATGGGAAAATTTAAAAATCTGAAATAATACGTTTTCTTTGGGGACTATTTTGCCTCACAGCACCCTACATGTATCCCTCCACTATAAATGGATTTTAAGTTCTCAAAACTATCATAAAAATGTCTCAGTCATCAAGCAGTGAATTCATAACCATTTCATGTAAGAACTTCCTGTGAGGGAGCATTTTGATGTGGACGTCTGGGTCCTGTCACCACCAATGTGAACAATTCTGACTCGGTAAGTTTCTGTAGAACAAAGCGTTTCACACCAAATCACTCTGAACGACTCTGTTTACATCTTAACCACTTAAATATGCAGATATTTAGAAAAACATCCCCTTTAAATCGGAAAAAATCCCTATAAAAGTTCAGTATGAAGAAACTATGCGGTAATATTTTAGGTATTTTCAGGTATTTATTTCAAATTACCAAAGAAATCATGCGAGATGAGAGAATACATTGCACACAAGTGTTAACTGTGTAGCAAGCATAACAGCTTTTCATAAACCACATACACAGCATCTGCTACTGAACCAGCCACACAACCATGGCAAAATGAAGCCTGCTGAAAAGATATGGTATTACAAATTTGTCTGATCATATTGTACAGTGTGGACAGACAATGTGTATCAAAAGTCTGGGGACAGCTGTTATTTTCATAGATCAAAAAACTCGTCCAAGTAGAGATTACTAGCCTTCCCATTAGGAAAGCCCCAAACACATCTGGAATCCCAGAGCACCTACACTGTAAAAAGTGGCTCGGCAGATTTACTTAAAAAATTACTTCATGTTGTAACAGGCAAATTAACTAGTTTTATTCAACCTAAATAAATACTCTGAATGAACGATTCTTTCAATAAATGTAGTTTCAGTTGAATAAAACTAGTTCAATTGCTTGTTACCACATGAAGTCATTTTTTAAGTAGATCTGACGAGCCACATTTTACAGTATATTAAACCATTATAATCACTTACACTGTGATATAAACCCATTAGGAAAACACAAAATATCATGAGTGACTATCAGGTACCTCCTGGAACCACCAGAAACTTTCTAAAAAAATCCATGGTCTATGATTTTTTTTTAGCAGGGATAGCAATGGCCTATGCAACCACCTGGGATTCCATAGCAACAGCCTTACAACATCTTAGCAACCACCTGGGATAACATAGCAACACCTAAGCAACCACCTGGAATACCATAGCAATGATCTCACAACACCTTAACAACCACTTGCAATATCATGGAGTTGTCAAGCCAACTAAAAGTTCATTCACAAACGTTTCCCTTCTAGTCTACTATTGTCATCATATCTTCATCAGTATAATGTTGATTTTGAGATCATCTGAGGCCTAAACATCGAGCTGGACCTTCTATGTGTGATGTTAATACACAAAGACGTACAACGTGGTGTAAAAAAACACCAACTTGATGCTTGTGACTTTTAACTATTTGAGACGTAACAGCTTCCATTGCTTGTTAGCTACATAGCTAGCCTTGTAGCTCCAGTGCTAAAAACTATAGAAGTAATCTTCAGACACCAAACGTCTTGGTGTCTTGGCTGAGGATGATCTCAGCGCTCTGAAGCTTCGCTCAGGTCACACAGAGCTCATAAAGATAACCGTGTTTGTGTTCCAGATGGACTGTAACACAGAGATCAGCTCCCAGCCGTCAGATCATCACACACACTTTCTTTCTCTTCCAGCCGTCTGTGTGTCTGTGACCGAGTGGTGTGAAATCTGCTCTGGGGGGCTTTAGAGGTGCACATGGGAAAATATTTAGGGGGGAAAACAAAAGCCAGAAAGAGAAGAGAGGATAAAGCTCAGTGATATGACCTGTTATGTGCACTGTGTATATTTTTATTTTTGATTTTTGATCAGAAAATTATTGTAAATATCATATCCATATTCTTTTTTCAATGGAAAACTGAATAAACAAAATTTACAGCACTTTACAGATAGATAATAAGTGGGTTAAGATATGGAAATATCATGATAACATGTTGTACTAACCTAAAAACTGCATGCTAATTTTCTAATTATTACTGAATTATACCTTAGTGATTGTGGAAATATCATTTCTGTGTGGAGTTTGCCTGTTCTCCCCGTGTCTGCGTGGGTTTCCTCCCACAGTCCAAAAACATGCAGTCAGGCTGATTGGACACGCTAAATTGCCCCTAGGTGTGAGTGAGTGTGTGACTGTGTATGTCTGTCTGTCTGCCCTGCGATGGACTGGCGACCTGTCCAGGGTGTATCCTGCCTTCCGCCCAATGACAGCTGGGATAGGCTCCAGCACCCCACCATGACCCAGAAGGATAAGCGGTTTAGATGATGTATGTATGTATGTATGTATGTATGATTGTGGAAATAGCAGGTCAGTAATAAAACAGTAAAAAATAGTAACAAATTAACATAAAGAAAGATAAACAGTTGTTTTAAGACAAATATGGTGTGGTTTGAGGTTTAATCTGATTTTAAAGCCTTTTGCCAGATCTGTGCCTAATAATAGAGTAACATTATTTTATTAACAGGTAACACAAAAGAAACGTGTTGCATTTGCTGCCCAGATTCTGTATAGTCGCAGTATAATTTACATTTTGGGTTTTGTTTTTGCTACCTGATGCAGTAACTTTGAAACAAAGTGGAAAGAAGAATGTCCCAATGCTTTTTAGGGTAACACTTTACATTAATTTTGCAAATTAATTGATAATTATTATCTAATAAGGAATTAAGGAACTAAGTAGAAACAAGTGAATTGATATTTTATGGTTCTAAAGCCACATCATTTCAACAGTGCTATCACTGTTTTGGGGGTATTCCCAATACTAAAAAGTTCATAAGGATTTAAAAGAATTGGAGTGACATGTTCATTAAGCAGATATTATGCTGATGGTATATAATATGATATAAAATGTAAAAAAAACCTAAAGAATGGGGGCTAAAATCACTGTTTAGTAATACTCACATTTTTATATGTAAAATTTAGTAATTTACACACATTTAACTTTGTTAACATTATTTTTCCATTTTATTACTGACTTATTATTTAGTAATAACTAAGAAATTACCATGTACTTTTTAGGTCAGTACAACTTGTTACTGTGATATTACCATATTAAAGCAAAGTGCTACCAACAAAATTAATAATAATGTTCATTTGGGGGCCAGAACACTGAGACATACTGTAAGGGTGTTGTTGTGCTTTTAGCACCATGTACATGAAGTCTATGAATTTGTGTATATTGTGTTGGTCTGGCACATTAAGGTTTAAATTCCACATTATGACTGATGCTATCTACAAATTCTGTTAACAAAATCTTTGCTGGTGGTTAATTATCAACAGCTTGTACAGTGAGAAATATTATTAAATATTATACGCTTCAGGAATCTGACACTTCTGTTATCTGGTTTCCAGTGTCACTCAGAGTGATTTGGACCCAAAAAGTTACAGTTACGGTTTAATCCACTACACCATATCCAGATGTTTTTGAATTATTGTCACTGTGTTGGCAACGCTCATCAGATTACAAAGGAGCCACTCAAGAGCCAAAAGGATTCTTCATGTTTAAACATCAGCATCCGGTACTTTCAGCCACATCAAGGATCCATTACGAACCTCTCGTTTAAAGGAACAGACGAACAAACAATCACGTTTACACCAAAAAAAACATCCAATGTACAGAATTTTGCACTCGGGAGGTAAAAGGATTATTCATACTTAAAGGGCTTATTCATACTTCATACTTTCTGCATTATTCAGTGTTTGAGATGCAAACAGATTGATTCGTTTGGTGTGTTTGGTGTGAAATTGTTTAGATTTCTTTACAGTGGTGGTGATAGGAACCAGGGGTCGCCATGACTACAACACAAATATAGACAATTTATTTACTATCCAAAACCACCAGTGACCCTACACATGTCTTCTGAATTTTATATGGAATGTTGATGATGGGAAAATAGTGCAAAATCTGAAAAAATATTTTTTTCATGAATCCATGAATAGATTTTATGGCCAACAACTGTCATAAAACAGTGTCTAAGACATCAGGCAGTGTATTCATGACCATGTCATGTAGTAACTTTCTGTGAGGGAGCTTTTAGAGGTGGATGCCTGGTTCCTATTACCACCACTGTAAACAATTCTGACTCGGTAAGTTTCTGTAGAACAAAGCGTTTCACACCAAACCACTCTGAACAACTTTGTTGACGTTCACCATTTAATTATGTAATTTAGGAAAATTGGTGGAATTCCCCTTTAAACTCAGAGGTGGGTCGAACAGCCTAAATCGATTA
The DNA here is from genome assembly GCF_904425465.1 of Colossoma macropomum. Lineage (NCBI taxonomy): Eukaryota > Metazoa > Chordata > Actinopteri > Characiformes > Serrasalmidae > Colossoma > Colossoma macropomum. The sequence goes on along the minus strand of NW_023494799.1, from coordinate 20,274,930 downwards.
CTCTAGTAAAAGTATTGATACTTGGGTAAAATGATGACACAAGTAAAAGTACCTTCACAAAAATACAACTTGAGCAGAAGTACAAAAGTATCAGGTTTAAAAAAAATTACTAATTACTATTTACTAAATTACTAAATTACAAAAAAATACTAAGTAATAAGTAATGAATAACTTACAGAACTGCAGTGGAACTGAGTACATCCAGCATCTACCAGTACAGGAGCCAAAGACTGCTCGGCTCTGTTCTTCACTTTTTCAGATTTTTTTGGTCTAAAATAAAATGCTAAAGCTTCAAAGTCAGAGCTGTGACCAATTACAGCAGAAACACTGTCACTAAAGAAATGTAATAAAATAGAACACAAAACAGAAATTATAGCTGAGTAAAAAAAATGGTTCTTTAAGGGTTCTTTACTCACGGGAATGATTCTACACACACCCATGAGGACTTAAAGAACGCTTTGCATGCTTAATTGGTTCTCTGCATGATGAAATGAAATAGAAGCTTATACCCCACCAATCAGCATGGTGCTAACTGCTTGTCTGAATCATCACAGCGTCGAGTTGTTAAAGCTGCACTGTGTAAGATATTTGTTGTTAAAACTAAAAAGTTATAAATTGAGAACTGAATGAGGAGAATAAAAACACACTAAAATATGGTGAGCGTGCACTGCTGTAAGTCACCCTGTAAAGCCTGAAATAATCATTTAAAAGTCAGAGGTGAGGTTTTCACACCACTTCATACGTTTTTACGTATTAACGTCACACACAGACTCAAAAAGAAGGTCCAGCTCGATCTTTAGGCCTCAAATGATCTCAAAATCAACATTATATTGATCAAGATAATGATGACAGCAGTAGACTAGAAGGGATAAGTTTTGAATGAACTTTAAGTTAGCTTGACAAAGCTACTGCTATGGTATCCCAGGTGGTTGCTAAGGTGTTGCTGGACCGTTGCTTTGGTAGCCCCAAGCTGATTGCTAAGGTGTTTATGGGCTGTTATGGTACTCCAGGTGGTCACTAAGGTGTTACTATGTTGTCCCAGGTGGTTACTAAGATGTCGCTTGGCCATTGCTATGGAATTCAAGGTGGTTACTAAGATTTTGCTTGGCTGTTTCTATGTTGTCCCAGGTGGTTGCTAAAGTGTCACTGTGCCATTGGTTTGGTATCCGAGGTGGTATAAATACATAAATCTCGTATCTCCATTTTTGTCATTTTTCTGTTTTGGACATAATTTGAAGATGTCTATATATGCCTATATATATGTCAAATTATTTTATACACCAAATCAAATTATTATCACCTTATTAAACCTTATTAAAGTAGTAGTTTGGCTTCCTCTATATACACACGCATACATCTATATATATATATATATATATATATATATATATATATATACATATATATATATATATATAATAAGGTGATAATAATTTGGTTGGAGGTTCTAGATGCAACCTTTTAAACATGAAGAGTCCTCTTCAGTGCCAAAATGGAAAATTCTGTCAACTGGAAACTTTTTTTTTTGGCAAACTTTTCTTTTACTCTTCTTTACTCTAAGAACTGAATTGAAATCAAGACATCATCACAATGGACTCACGTGTATTGAGTGAATGTTTCACATTCCTCCATCCAAAAGCTCTCTCCTGAAGGTCAATTTCTCCTCCTCACTAGCCCCTCTCCACCTCCTATTCACCGACCCTTTGTATTGGCAGGGTCAGTTAAGTCTTATGGTTTGCGCTCACTAAGCGAAGGTTACGTACCAGTAAGCACACGCACACATTCACACAGCCGCTTCCCCGCAGCCAGGGTTCAAGTGGGCTTGTTCCTGTCATGCTTATTAAAAGTGACTTTTTAGTCAAAGTGGAAAGAGCATCTATCAGGACTGTAATGAATGAATAAGTATGTAAAGTTTGGTAGACATGAACAGAACTGAGCTCCTTTATCTCCATTCATGCTTATTAAACTCTCTTAACTCTCCACACTGGCTGAGTTTGAGCTCTGAGCTTTTTAAACTCTGTAAATCATCATATGCAAAAACAGTGCGGTGCAAAATCTTTGATATGTAAGAAAATGATCTGTAAAGCTATTTATCTGGGCTATAAGCATGCATTTGTTAATAAAAACACTAACCTTAATAAACACAAATAAATAAACAATCTCTCCAGGGGGAAATCCAGTAGTTATCATGCAACACCTGCTTTATCTAATATTGAATTAAATGAAAACAGACACAGCTGACAAACTTGAGTGGAGCGAGAAGTCAGGAACCAAAACTGGTTTCTTGTAAACAACAAATTAAAATCACTTCTAAAGAAAAAGAGAAGTTAGGACAGCTTCAAATTTTAAGGTAACTTACTAGAGGTTGGAAGTTGCCTCAAAATTTGATGCAATTTTAGCAGTACGAGATCACTGAAAACTAGAAATTCTTCTCATTTTGTACTGAGTTTATGTTTACTTTTGTTTATTTTAATGTCATATTTTGTTTTTACAAGCAAAAACACACTTTCAGCCTACATAGTACTGCATAGTACAGCAGACTGAATCTGAACTAAAACTGAGTGTGCAATTATTAAATAAGTAAATAAGCACTGTTTTATTAGGCATCACAATTTAGCAATAGAAGCATATGAGAACTGATTTGTCATGTAACAGATCCACAGGTAGAATACTGTGTACCTAAATAAGCATAAAATAAAACAATGTAATAAATAAATTGTATTGTAAGCGAGTTTCGGCTCACCAGGTTTGTAGTTGTTCCTAGGTACAGAGAAATTACCGTCAATTGTATAGAAACACTGAAGTGTTCTTTTAAATAAGTCTATTAGAGATGACTTGACACTCTACATGCATTTTCATGATTATATGATACTTTCCATGGTGAAATAGTTCTTCAAATTGATGGAGAATGTGCTGAATATGGCACCAAAAAAGGCTCTTCTTTTGTTACAAGCTTGACATTGAAACAATTTTGGTGCTACGCAGGACCATATACAACACATTCTCCATCAATCTGAAGAGCCATTTCACCACGCAAAGAACCATTTAATAATGCACATGGTTCTATATAGAATCACTGTTTTTACTGAAGAACACTTGAAGAGCCAGTGTAGAACGCTTAGTCTCCTGTTTGGGTCTTTCACTATCGAGACGAAGTTGATCTGAAATGAAAGAGTGTCAATGCAAAATGTGATAAAAACTGTGAAGTCGACTGCAGCGACGGCAGAACAGTTGAAAACGCTGGAATCGGCTAGAAACTAACAGAATATAATTCGGCAAACAAGATGGGTGACAAAGTGCTTTACAGACTGGCTGTCTGTCTGAATGTCATTTGTCACTACAGCTGAACTTGATTTAGTTATCGTTGCACAGCAACTCATTTGTTGTAGAACTACTTTTTGGCAGAGGGTTTTGTCAGTATTAAAGCACATTCAGTATGAAATTCAGGGCTTCTGTGATTTATTTTGTTTCTTTATTTTGCAAAAATATGTTGTGTAAAGTAGAACACTCACAACTGTTGTCCAAAAATAACACTCGAGGGCGTGTTATCGCCAATAACAATGTGATTTGGTCACAGACATGAGCCGAAGGCGTGATATTATTCACGATAACACACGACCTTGAGTGCTCTATTTTGGACATAATAGAAAATAGCATATATACTATTGGGCAATATATACAAATAATGTTACAATACAACACAATATGCTTTTTTGAACATATGGTGTATATCATCAGTACTTGTAGACACTGACCAACCACGTTTCATTATAAAGAGTTTAATTTAGTGCCAAATACTGAATAAAAATCGGTGTTCATAGTTTTTAATAGTATTTTTTAAAATGTAGCACTGCCGCCTTTTTTCTCTGCTCCAACTGATCAGATGTCTGAAAAATAAATATTATGAAAATTAAGTATCACAAAAAGTATCACAATATTATATTTTTGCCATATGGCCCACCTCTATGAGAAGATTTTTTTTTTTTTAAATAGATACAGCACGTTTTGAAATGAAGTCTTCAACCGGAACAGTATATTAAATGAGGTATACAGATTTTAAACTGAAGAAGAAAACAATATGGGACTGGTACTTGGTCTTATTCACTGATGTGAGTTCAGGTATCAATAATCCATATCGGGAGAGAAAAAGTCATATCGGTATGTCCCTGATTTACTCCACATTGAGCTGAAGTCCCGTCTTTTCAACACAAGCAGGTCCTTTGTCCTTTTCCTCCATTCTAACGCTCTGACTTTCTGATTCATAGTTCTGACATGAGTGCAGGTTAATCTCACATCCGGGTCTTAATGTTAAAGCATTTTAGCTCAGTCACTGCACCCTGAAAGCCCCACCACTGCTGCCTAACCTCCGTCTCTTTCTCTGACACTCCTAACGGGATCAGTCACTGCAGAGTGTGTCACTGCACATGACTGCATGTGTCATGCCATGAATGACCATTGGTTCCGCTTTAAGGCTATGCCCGGGGGCTGGACACTGCTGGGTCCAAGTGTTGGGTCAGTCAGGACTGATTTAGGCATGCGGGTGTGACCAATGCACCTGAATCTGAATCTGATCACGCCTCACGGCCTCAGAATAACTCACGATCAGCCGTATCCTGCTTCAGGAGTTAACATCTTCACTCAGACACGGCACAAGAGGAATTCAAATCAAATTCAAATTACCCCCTTAAAAAAGCCAAGACCTGCTGACCGGTCTGGCCTTTTACTCTGCACGCCTACTGAACAGAAACCAAATTATTATTTTGCACTGTTTCTGCAGAGTTTATTACTTAGACGTATACACTTCAGTTCCTCAGTCTCTCATTACAGAACTCGCACATTAGCTTCATAGTAGATGTTGAATATTCATAGTAGCTACTGCATAATTCATTGTAGATATGGAATACTTCATAATAGATAATGAATAATTCATAGTAGACACTGAATAATTCATAGTAGATCCTGAATAATTCATAGTAGTTACTGAATAATTCATAATAGATACTGAATTATTCATAGTAGATACTGAATAATTCATAATAGATACTAAATAATTCATGCTGGATGCTGAATAATTCATAGTAGACACTGAATAATTCATAGTAGATGCTGAATAATTCATAATAGATACCGAATAATTTATAATGGATACTGAATAATTCATAGTAGATATTGAATAATTCATACTGGGTGCTGAATAATTAATAGTAGATGCAAAATAATTTATAATAGATATTGAATAAATCATAGTACGTACTGAATAATTCATGGTATATAGTGAGTAATTTATAGTAGATGAAGAGTAATTTGTAATAGTTACCAAATAATTAGTAGTATACACTGAATAGTTCAGATTGTTGGTAGATACTAATTTAATCTGTATTCTTTCAAACTAGTTTTAACTTCATTGTGACTGTAATGACTATTACTTAGTTTACTAACAGTATTTTTGCTGTTATATATACATTACTGCATCGTATTTAGAGCAAATATGTGTAATGACCTTGCACCAGCTGGATAAAGGATCTGTTTGTGAATTATATTTTGATTCACATTGACGAGTCCTGTGTCAACTTTGAGTCATGTCTTTTTATAAGTATTTTGGAAAATTCCTGCAAATGACAGTACTGTGGGTGTGGGCTAAGAGCTAATAACAGCATATAAAGTATTTATATTGAAATTTTAAGCTTTCAGTCTTCTATATCCATATCTTGGGGTTAGTGTTGAGATGGAATGATAGCAGATTGTCATGAATGTAGTCTGTTATTTTACTTTACTGTCAATACAGCTCTTTTAAATACGCACACACACACACACACACACACACACACACACACACACACACACACACACAAAAACTGTGTTTAAATATATTCAGCCCTTCACACACACACACACACACACACACACGCACACACGCTGGGAGGAGGCAGTGTGTTCCTGCTGTTATGCTAATATATCAGAACGCTTCAGTGAGAATCAGATATGAATTAAATGAGGCTTTGGATCTTTTTCTCTCTAAACGCTGCAGCGGGTGAGATTAAGACCCCGCGGCTGACTACCACTCCGCACCCCCGCGTATGTGTGTTATTCATCTGACGAGACTCAAACTGACATGAGTACCCGCTCACTTACAATCCGATTACGTGCCCACAAACGTGTCAATGCCCACTGACTGCCGAACACTGTGGCCCCCCCGTCACCGTCCACTCCAAACCGCTCACTACATTCATATATATACACAGTGGGTCCAAATGTCTGACAGCACACTGAAAATCAGGTACTTTTTTATTTATTCCTGGAAATAAACAACAAAGTTTTATAATCTTACAAGACGCAAGGTAAAATGAAGCATATTGTAAATTCTGCTCTATTTCCACCATTCAAACTGAAGCAAATCTGTGAAACTGAGCTGTTTGTACTAAAAGCTCAGACTGTTTTTAGTCTGAGCTCTTCCAGTGAAGCTCGTGTTCAGACGACTCTCAGGTGGGTTTGATCGGCTGATCAGAGACTTTTACACAACGTTGTGGAGTTCATGCAGCTCAAGTGCACAGTCATTACAGCAAAAGGGGGATACACCCCCAAATACTAAGAAATTCTGAAATCTCAATCAGCCTGATCTCAATCAACAGGTCACATCCTGTCATAATGAGAGTCTAGCATCCTTTCAGCGCTGTATGGAAAATTTGATCTGCTTTAGAGTTTGTTGAACATGCAAACATCGTAGAAAAGAATAAATCTATGACTGAACACTGCAAATTAGCATATAGCTATAAGTGCTATAACGTACGACATTGTCCTTGTCTATGCTCATGCATCTGTGCCTCTAATAGTAAAAATAAATAAATAAACAAACAAATTCCTTGAAGCATTCTTAAAAGAAGGCACCACAAAGAATTCTTTGAGTGGTTCTTTGTCACAGAAGAACCAATTTTGCTTCCCTAAAGTACCATTTTTGAATAGGAGATTTGCGCATTTGAAGAACCTTTAAACATTTAAACAAAAAAAATTAAAAAGGGTTTATATATAGCACCAAAAAGGGTTCTTTAATTGTATGCAAGCTTGACATCATAATGATAACAGAATTTTATCGCTATATAGAACCATCTACAGCACATTTCCCATCAATCTGAAGAACCATTTCAACATGAAAAGAACTGCTCTCTTTATTAAAAACCCATAGAAGAACCATCTTTTTTAGGAGTGTGTTTTTGCTTTTACTGTAGTCATTATTTTAATGCAGTAACAACGCTTAAAAAAAGGGTTCTTTGCAGACATTTTCGGTTCACTAGAGAACCTTTCAAGTGACATTTCTATAAAGATGCAACCTTTTTATGCAAGTTATAAAATCAAACCATTTACAGCAGGTTCTCCATCATGAAGAAGAAACATTTAACCATGTAGAAAGTTCTAAATAACCACTGCTTTTGTAAAAGAATGCTTGGAGAACATCTCCTAATGGAATGGCTCAATTAAAACCAAAAAGGTTAGGAGGACTGTTATGAGGCATAATAAAAAAATAAATATGGAAAAAACATATATTTCTTAAAACATATGTTTTTAACCTTTTAGTGGTGGGCCCTTACAGTGGTGGTAATAGGAACCAGGGGTCGCCATGACTACAATACAAATAGAGACATTTTATTTACCATCCAAAACTACCAGTGAACCTACACAAGTCTTCTGAGTTTTATATGGAATGTTGATGATGGAAAATCTGAAATAATAAGTTTTCTTTGGGGACTATTTTGCCTCACAACACCCTGCATATTATGTATCCCTCCAGCATGAATGGAGTTTGAATTCTCAAAACTATCATAAAACAGTGTCTCAGTCATCAGGCAGTGTATTCATATCCATTTTATGTAACAACTTTCTGTGAGGTAACTTTTAGAGGTGGACGTCTGGTTCTTATCACCACCACTGTGAACAATTCTGACTTCGTGAGTTTCTCTAGAACAGAGCATTTCACACCAAACCACTCTTAATGACTCTGTTTACATCTTAACCAGTTAATTATGCGGAAAATTTAAAAAATCAGTGGCGTTCCCCTTTTATGCAGCCCCTCTCATTATTATTGTGCATTATTGAAATAAAGTGACATATTAGCTCTCTTCTGCGCTGAAGTTTTGCTATCAGCCAGTAATTAAATTTGCATTCAAATGTGCAATGCAAACAAAAGGTCCAGGCCCGAGCTGTGACAGAAACGCATTAAAAGGAGAGAAAGAAAGAAAGAAAGAAAGAAAGAAAGAAAGAAAGAAAGATGTGCACTGTATGAGTGTGAATGGGCTGGCTTGTGCCTGTTTATGAATCAGTTGAACAATTACAGCGTGTAAAGAGGATTATAACAGCACCTGTTATGCACGCTGCCAAATGGGAGGGATATTTCAGTTTAATAGCCTCGCACAATCGTCCGAGCTTAACTTTCCCCGCTTTCAAACTTGCGAAATGCACATAGAAGGATCTTTTTACCCCCCTTTTTCATAGACAACCAATGGTGGGGGTCAAAGAAAGAAAAATCTCTGAAAAAGAGAAGAAAAAACTCTAATCCCTGCTGCAAGACATATCAAAGAACAGGTGCAGCAAGACGATGCGCACTAAAAGCTTTGTCCAAAGAGGTGTGTGGCTTTTTTTCTGCGCTTAAAGAGAAAGGGCTGTGTTAAATGCCAAGTTAATATGGATTTAATGCTTGTCACCGGCTCCTGGACGCCCCCACCTGAAAATCCAAATCCCCTCAGCGGTGGAGTGCGAGACGCCGTGGCAGAATAGATTGCTCAAAGACAAGAAAGCCATATCATATCAGTGCACATTATAGGATTCTTCAAAATAGTTATGATTTTGGTTACATTCAAATGATTATGTGTGTACTTTTACTTTTCTTTGAGCATGTTAGTGAGTAATCTAAAGTAATCTACTTTTCATTAGTTCCATTTTAGTCCTAATTCTTTTTTTGGTTCTAATTTCATACTTTTTAAACAGTTTCTTATTCGCATTTTCTGTTCCACCTTACATGCAGCAGCTGTTACATTCTGGCGCCTGAGGTGTCAGAATGTAACAGCTGCAGAATTTAAGGTGGAACAGAAAATTTGAATGTGAAGCCAATTTTAGCCTCTTAGTTCCTGTGCTGATAGATGCTTAATGTTCTCTGAGGTTCCACTATGTTCCTCAGCACTTAAGTAGCTTTGCAGGTATTATTTCTGCCTTTCTACTTCAGTTATTATTATTATTTCTTTTTTTTTCAGACGATACACTCTTAAAAATGTTTTTTCAAGGGTTCTTTATTAAGGGAACGGTTCTATTTATCTTTGCATGGTCAAGATGCAAAGAACCATTCTTTTTATTAAAGAATGCTTAAACCATCTGTACTTTTGCTTGTACTGCAGTCATTATTTCACTGCACTAACAATAGTTTAAAAAAATATAATTAAGTAATAATTAATGTTAATAATTAAAGAATTCCCCTTTATGTACCAAGTAGCTCTTTTCTTCTCTTTTTTGTATCGTTTTGGTATAAAATAAAATGTCCACAATAATACTCAAATAATACGTAAAAAGCATTATAAGCTATAACTAACTGTAAAATATGATTAACCCTTTTTATATTCCCTCTTTTTTAATGAATTGGCTTTTATTCTAGGTTTTTATGAGCCTTATGCACCCAAAGCCTTGGGTTTGCAAACTAATTGTTTAATTAGGACATTAATCATTTAAAATATACCTATTAAATAAATTAAGTCAATAATATCTGTCAAACGAAATATGAATGTGGAGGTGATGTAAGTGCTGATAATAAATAAATCTGAGGTGCGACTGCACACGCGTGATGGGCTAGTGGTGCGCAAACAAAGCGGTTTGAACTGTTTAAAGTGCGATAATGCGTGCGCGCCAAGCTGCGAGGTGTTTGAGGTGTTGTTTTGGTTTGTAATATGATGGAAATGTGCCTTTAATGGGCTTAATCAGACCCACCAGCTGCTTTTACTCTGTAACTGAAAGAAAAAGCAGCTTTAGCTGCACTATTACAGATTGGTCTCGGTCATGAAAATAAAGGCACAAGGCATGTTTTCCCTTCAACCATCTGCTGCTCACAAAGAGAGGATTTACACACACACACACACACACACACACACACACACACACACACACAGCCATTTAAATAAAACACACTCCTATAGGTGATGGTAAATGTTTAACTGCATCAACATTACTGAGGACACAGATTATTTATAGACACTTAAAAAGATGGTTCTTTAAGGGTTCTTTAGTAAAGACTGGTTCTATATAGAACCATGAACACTAAAAGAACCATTTGCATGATTAAAGGGTTCTTTGCATGGTAAAATTGATCTTCAGAGTTATGGAGAATTTGCTGTATATGGTTCTAGAACTTTATAGTTATAGAACCATATAGAACTTTTTTTAAAAGGGTTCTATGTAGCAACAAAAAAGGGTCTTCTGTTGTGACAATGAACGCTTTTTAAGTGTATATATGTTAAAAAAGATGGTTCTTCAAGAGTTCTTTGAGCACTCTCTTTGGTTCATGGTGAAATGGTTCTTCAGATTGATGGAGAATGTGTTGTTTATGTTTCTATATCGAACCTTTTTAAAAATGGTTCTATATAGTACCAAAAAAGAGGTCTGCTGTTGTCTTGACATTGTAACAATAGCAGATCTCTTTTTGTTGTAAGAACACTTTCTCCATCAACCCGAAGACCATGTCACCATGCAAATAATCATTTAAGCATGCAAATGGTTCTTTGAGTGTTCACTTTCTTTACTAAAGACCCCCTGAAGAACCATCTTGTGCAATAACTGTATCTCCTCGCACAGGACTCCTGAAATCACTGATATATTCATTCGAATGAAAACTAATCCGAAAAATGTATCTTATTCTGGTGGTTTAGAGAAGAATGTGTGGAACCCACAGTGAGGAGAATGTCTAATGTCAGTGAAACAATTATGTTATTGCTGTTCATTTTCTTTAAAAAATAAATACCAGCAAGAAATACAGCTGATTATTAGTTGTATGAATCTAATGCTGCAGTTATAAAGTATAAACAAATAAAGCTTCAGAAACACCAGGTTTAAACTGCATTAATATACAAACTATTAACCCAGCAGATAAACAAATGATGACTACATTCTGTTCATTCTACTGTCCCTTTATATTAAAATAATAATTTATTAGATTATGGGGTTTACAGACCTAAAATGACAGCTTAGGCAGGTGCCACAAAAAGTGTTCTGAGAGTCATAGGAGAGCCACTTTTGGTTCCCTAAAGGACCAAAATGGGATTTGTGAGTGTGAAGAACCTTCACTGTAAAGGAACCTTTACATTATGTGGAGATCCCTGAAAATGTAAGTTCTAAAAGCGTAATTTCTAAAAATATAAACTCCTTAATAAATAAATAAAAATAAATAAATAAATGTGCAAAAAGTGTCTCTCTAAAGAACCTTCCATTGAAAGGTTCTATAAGGTACCAAAAGTGGTTCTTCTATGGGATCCTGATTTTTTATTCTATTTAAAAAAAATATTAATTTATTTATAAATCTTTTTTTAAAGAGTGCAATATGCTTTTAATTATATTATTGTATAAATATAATTATATGCCCACCAACACAAGTACAATACTACTACTACCACTACTTATAGTAATAATAATAATAATAATAATAATAGTTTAAAAATGTATATCTGTATTAATATATATTATCTCTAATATTAGACTTTAATAGGTGATAAAAAGAACGCAGGGTTAATGATGCTCTTCTCTGAGTGAATTAAGGGTAAAACTGGATTAATCTTTTTAATCTTTTTTAAATTAAACTCTTCAGTGAGGCTGCAGCACAAAATAAAGAGAAACAGAATAAATAAACTCAACTCGACACGTTTATCACACTCACTCCGCATGCAAACGAGCCCGTATGTAAATAGAGTCCCCGCCTCCTTTGTTGTAAGCCGTCCAATGAGACTCGTGCTACTAGCTAGCCAATCCGGAGAGAGAGTGCGCGGTATAAAGGACGCGGGCTCTCGAGCTTTCCTCTGTGTCTCCGCGCGCTGCTCGTGCTGCTCTTTTGGTTCTGTCTATGACCACGATGATGATGATGATGATGATGAAGACTCCGCCCCCTCCTCCTCTCGCCCCGCCCCCACCGCGCAGGTCCGGGTTTCGCGTGGAAGAGCTGCTGCTGCCGCGAGCCCCGCCCACCCCGCCCGTGCTCACCAAAACCCACCAACCAGGAGCGCCAGAGGACCTGAAGTTCGGAGTTAGAGCCATCCTCGCGCACACGCCCAGGACAGGTAAGAGCGCGAGAGAGCTCACCTCAGCTGATTTTATATGTTATAACATGTTCTGTCCTAAGGTATTTTGTATGGGTTTCAAATTAACAGTTGTTGTATGATGCTTTATAACAGCGTTATGAATGTTCTCTGTAGTTTAAGAACACTTAAAATGCATTATTCAGTGCTTATGCATGTCATATGGAGCCTCTATAATTCTAATAACATTAATAATAATAATATCTTTAATTATACACTCTTAACAAATATGTTTCTTCGAGGGTTCTTAAGTAAAGGAAATGGTTCAGTTTAGGAACATGAATTTTAAATAGAACCAATTGCATGCTTGAATGGTTCTTTGCATGGTGAAATAGTTCTTTGGATTGATGGAGAATATGCTGTATGGTTCTATATAGAATCTTTTTTTAAAATGGTCCTGTATAGCACCAAAACGGGTCCTATTGTATACAAACGTTGTATATTAACATTGTAACAATAGAGAACACATTCTCCATCAAACTGAAGAACCATTTCACCATGCAAAGCATTTAAGCAAGCAAAAGTGTTCATGGTTCTATATAGAACCACTGTCTTTACTAAAAACTCTTGAAAAAAAAAACATTTTTAAGAGTGTACTGTAACCATTATCTCATTTTATTATCCGTGCAAAGAACCATTTAAGCATGAAATGGTTCAATATAGAACTTACGGTGTTCTAGATAGAAATGTTACCTTTACTAAAGAACCATCATAGCTCAGCTAAGAGTGTTTTACAGACAGACGATAAAGCTCAACAGTAACAGAAGACTATTAATTTAAAATCATAAGACAATAACAGAGTTTTAACGAAGTGCTGCATTAAAGAGCTGCGCTTTCAGATGTTTATTAAAAGTAAGCTCTGAGCTTGACTGTCTAATAAAAGGTGAACTGAGCTCCACAGTTCAGAAGCAGAATAACAGAAAGAGTCTCTCCATGTTTTCTGTATTTTACGAAAGGTGTTTGCAGAAGGTCAGTATCTGCAGATCTAAGATCATAAACAGACACACATTCAGGAGCTTTAAGGTCGTTTAGAGCTTTAAAAACCAGCAGCAGAGCTTTAAAATCTCTCCTAAAAGATCCAGGTGGTCAGTGCAGTGTGTAAACGGGGGTGGTATGAGCTCTCTGTGTTGGTGTTGTGAGGATCTGTGCTGCTGCGTTTTGTACGAGTTGTAGAGGATAGATTGTTTTCTCCAGTAAGAAGATCATTACAGTGATCGACACTGCTGAACAAATGCGTTTCTGTTTGTGTTCTGTAGCTCCGGGCCCCCCTGCCGTCTGCTCGTTCCACCCCAAAGCTTTTCCTGCTCCGTATTATGATGGATCTTTCTACCCTTTCATCCGCTCCGCTTACTTCCCTGGTGAGTTTATATTTCTGTATTTTATATTCTGTTTTATGTGGAACATGCTTTGGTTTTACTAATACAATTCTATATAGTACCAACAGATTAAAATGATTTTTAACAATAACAGAACACTACTTGCTGCTGCAAAGAACCTTTTTTGAAATATACAGTATCAAACAGAGTTCCGGTACTTTTATAAGATAAAGAAATCTTTTAAAAAAGATGGTTCTTCAAAGGTTCTTTAGTAAATAAATCTTTGTCATCTTCTTCATCTTTTTCTTTAACAGTCTGTCAGTATTAGACCACTGAGCGAACTCTGTTAAAGCCCTCCTGAACACTCATTAACCCACCAGCAGTGTAGCATTAGCATTGTCCAAAACAAGCCTTGCTAATTTTAGCATGGATGCTGCTTTATATCCGTGAACCTTCACCAATTACAGCGTGACCAAACCACCCACCAAACCACCCACTGAAACTCCCACCCTCAGCCGGAAAACAGTGACTTTTAACAGGCCGAGCGGGGCATGTAGCAGTCATGCGCTAATTTCCCCCATTAGCATCCATTGACTGGGTTCAGCACTCCTGCAAGACCACATGGGGTGGAGGTGGTGCTCAGAGAAGAGCGATATCAGTGGGTTTAATAAAGTAATGACTAGCGTAAATGAATAACTATATATTATAAAGTCCATAATCAAGCTAACCAGCAAAACGATTTGTTGTTTTTAACTTTAAAACAGCATGTAACCTCGCTACCTTAAAATTAAAAGCCAACTGAACCACTAATCGTAAGTTAACAGAGCAGTTATCAGCTCTTCCATTCTGTTAACTATTTATTTGAGTACAATTATATTAAAATTTTAAAGTAGGCAGTTTAGCTAAACAGCTAAACTTAGTCTGATTAGTAAAAATGGTAAGGAACGTGTTCTGATTGGTCTAAAGTGACCAAATTTTATGTATGAACATCTAACAGTGCCTATTTGAGTTTTTATTATGTAATCACAATCAAATTGTGGAGTGTCTAATATTCAGGTAAGCAAAAAACTAATATGATAAATTAAGTGATAATGGTTTGATCTGTTTGAAATTTGTCTTCAAATTTGTGCTTAGAGGTAATAAAAGATATTTCACATAGTCTTCACATAGTGCAAAAGTTTAGGCACCCCTGGTCACTCGTTATTTAATTGCAAATAAGTTAACATGTCCTCTAAAGTCCATAAACCTAAACATACAGCTCATTTCTGCAAACCGTAGCACAATTTGTTCTTATTTACCAGAAATAATAAACATAAAATGGTCTGAAATTTTTGCACAGGCCACATTTTATGTTTTGTTTTAAATTCAGCAACACAGAGCATTTACTTTCACATTAAAAATCAACAAAAACAGGTCACTTGACCAACGTTTACTGTCTGTGTGCGAAAGCCATTAAACGGTGTATTTTACAGTGCAGCTGCTGAGACAGCGAGCTGCAGAGGAGTATGTGAAGCAGTGCTGAAGGATGTGATTGTTTTCTGCGAGCACGCTTTAGTTTGGCTCTTTTCTAAGCTGTGAGTGAGCTGAAGAAAAGGTCTTTTCTGCTGCAAGCTGCATTCAACCCCAAATAATAAAGTTGCGACTCTTTTCAGACTGGCTGCTCTCAATAGGCTCAATGGCTTTTCGTGTTCATTTAATGAAAATGATTTGAGGGCAGGAGAGAGAGAGAGAGAGAGAGAGAGAGAGAGAGAGAGAGAGAGAGAGAGAAAGAAGAGCCCAGGCCCCTGGTCATTGAGTATTCAGGCATGCAGTTGTGTTTAGTTTCAAAGTGTAAATCTCTCTTTGTGGCTGTAATATATGGCTTTAGCTGCCTGTCCGCAGTCTTTTCTTTGCCAGTTCATTACTACACAATTAGAGTTCACACTGTATTAACTCGTGTGTGTGCTGCAGTGGAAGCCTCCTTTCCATCCCAATGCAGCCAATGTGCTAATTAGTCACCTCAGGCCATTTCTCTCAACGCCACAGCCATTTTATACTGTATAAATTGAATATAATGATATTAATTATAAAGAAATCTTCGTCCACACCACTTTGCATTCTCCCATGGAAATGGGAAAAGTAGCACTTCTGTTAGCCCTTTGGTAACGCAGTGTTAACTTTTAGCCCTCTCAGAGAACACAAAACTTCTTTCACTCGGGCTCTTATTCACATAAATGTGAATAATCAGGTTTTATTTACCGTTCTTTTCTGCTTCTCCACAGCCTCTTCATCCATGGTGCCCATTCCCGGGACATTCTCATGGCCCCTGGCCTCCAGAGGGAAGCCCAGAAGAGGGATGCTCCGGAGGGCCGTGTTTTCGGACGTCCAGCGGAAAGCTCTGGAAAAAATGTTCCAGAAACAGAAATACATCAGCAAACCGGACAGGAAGAAGCTTGCCGCCAAACTGGGCCTTAAAGACTCACAGGTAAATATGACTATTCTCATTTCTAACAGTGTAGAAGGCTTAACTGTATGTATATGATGATCTTCCTCCTATACAATATTTGATATATACAGTACGTACTTGTTTAAACATCTATTTGACCAAAAATATACACATTCACAATACAAAAAGGGGGTTAATACAATCTTATTTATGCTGAAATATATATTTATATTTGACAGAGATTATGCATTAATTGCTTACTTATATGCCTATATGAGCATGAAAATAGACATTTGTGATGCAAATAAAGCTAATAAAGCTGGTTCATAACGAATTAATCAGTGTGTGTGCCAGTACAATTTATTTTTATTCATTAATTTATTCAGTGATCTTTTAAAAAAAGGAAAAATACATTTATCTGAAGAAAAAAGATCTTCTTCAAGGGTTAGTAAGAGTTAGAACCATGAGTTCTACATAGAATCATTTGCATGCTTGAAGGATTTTTTGCATAATTAAATGGTTCCTTAGATTGATGAAGAATGTGTTATATATAGTTTTATATAGAAGCCTTTTGAAAACGGTTCTATATAGCACCAAAAAGGGTTCTGTGATTGTTATTGACATCATACTAATAGAATAATCTTTTTGCTATATAGAACACATTCTCCATCAATCTGGAGAACCATTTCATTATGCAAAGAGCCCTTTAAGCATGCATC
Source organism: Colossoma macropomum (assembly GCF_904425465.1). Classification (NCBI taxonomy): domain Eukaryota; kingdom Metazoa; phylum Chordata; class Actinopteri; order Characiformes; family Serrasalmidae; genus Colossoma; species Colossoma macropomum. The sequence continues at coordinate 20,258,156 of NW_023494799.1, read as the reverse complement.
CTATATCCTATGTGTACTCATATAGCAGGTGGAGAACCAATATATTATTGTCAAATGTTAATTATTCATACTGGCTGATTCAGCATATGTATTAATGTTCAGATTTAATGGTAAAATGCTGATTGAATGGGAAAACAAACATACTGTGCTAAACTCAAACCCTCCACAAGTCTGCTTTAGTTCATAATACAGTTCTGAAACAAACACGAACACTGAAGCAGGGTGATTTTAACCTTTCTTATCTTCTCCACAGGTCAAAATCTGGTTCCAGAACAGGAGAATGAAGTGGAGGAACTCGAAGGAGAGAGAGTTGCTGTCTGCTGGAGGCTGCAGAGAGCAAACCCTGCCCACAAAGACCAACCCGCACCCGGACCTGAGCGACGTGGGGAAGAAGTCTTCAGAGGAGGAGGATGAAGGCGAGCCCAACGTTGTGTCTCCGTCTCATTTCAGGAAACACTCAGATTTTTCAGCGTCAGATGAAGAAATAATGGTCTCATAGAAGCTCCCACAGTTTTTATGAGACTAAAGTGACTGTAAACGCAAAGCACAAACGCAGCTAATGCGGTCAATAAAGGAAGTCGAGGCTGAAGTTGGCTTGTTGTTCGAACTTTCCGTTCCACCTTAAATGGTGCAGCGGTTACATGTATTGGTATACATGACATATAGCAGATACAGGTAACTGGGGCACCAACTTAGGTGGAACGGAAAGGTCGGATAAGAAGCCAACGTCTTGCATTTGAAGTTGTTCTAGCATTTTCCTAGCTGCTGAACCATTGAAGGTTAGACGGAAAATTCAAACAAGAATCGGGCGAATACGAAAGCAACTTTAGCTTTATCGACACAAAGCCTTGCACGGCGGACATGTTAGGCCAAACTACGCCCTGTTCTAGAAAATATAGTGATTTATCTATTGAATTTAAGTGATTCTAACTCAGTTTTCTCATTTTCTCTCAGACTTTAGTCTTCATCCTGTGTTCTCGTGCAACTTCAGTTGGCAGGCCATGTTAGCACGCTAGCTAAGCCAGCATTAGCACTATAGTCATATCCTAGCTCGCACTGTTTGGCAGATATCTTCATAACATTTATCTTGTATGTAATAAGAAAACGTCGTTTGTTGTGTTCTAGATAATAACACTACAGTGGTAGCTAACGTTTTCATTTTGGTGCTAACTTCAAAACTCCACTAGCTAGCCAGCTAGTTAGGTTTCCAAGGAGGCCATGCCCATATCTGAAGTAGTGAGCAATGTTTTAGTTAAAACCACCTAAATTCAGGATACTAAGGCGATTAATGTAGAAATCTGAGTTAAAATGGCTAAAACCATCTACAAATGATCATATTTATGGCCCACATCCAGGCCATAATTGTGCATCTCTGTAATTAGACCACTATGAACATTCACATGAATGTATTTTCCAGCGGTTGTTTGTACTAGGCTTTAGGATCTTATGATTTTTGCTGTGTTGCACAGCGTTTTTCGGAACTGTACAGTATTTTGTACAAATATTTTTGTATGGATATTTTATACCAAGAATATTGAGTTACATACGGTTATATTTCACATAGATATTTTTATTAAAAGTTGTAGACTTACGTATAATTTATACGAATCTGTGTCTCGTTGTATGCATATTTGTAAAAAAAGTGCAAATAAATTGTGAAAAGAATTAACACTTGTTTGCAATTATTGCAATGGCATTCACAAACTGTTATTATCCCTGTGCTTTTACACGAAAGATATTTTGAAAGATTTAAGAAAGGCCACCAAATATCAATTACAGACTATTGCAATGAAACACATTCACAATCCGACCACTCTAAATGTCCACTAAACAACAGAATTTACATTTATATGTTTTTTTTAATATATTTTCCAAGTCTATTATGTATTATAACTATTATGGAACATGAACGACACTAAAGCTACTCAAAATGTCCACTTCTCAGATTAGGTGAAGATCGTATTGTAGTAAAATCTCAGATCATGTTATTCTGGGTTAGATGATACTGGATTAAGTTTGATGATAATAGAACAGTACTGACATGCAGAGAGCAGTTAAAACTCTTTAAATAGGCACTAAACCCATTGAATAACATTACATCAGATACTTGTTCTGAACCCAATAAATAAATAAATAAAAATATATATATATATATGTATATATATATATATAAAAAAAAATAAGGCGGCACGGTGGCGCAGTGGGTAACGGTGGCGCAGTGGGTAGCGCTGTCGCCTCACAGCAAGAATGGCCTGGGTTCGATTCCCAGGTGGGTGACCAGGGTCATTTCTGTGTGGAGTTTTCCTGTTCTCCCTGTGTCTGCGTGGGTTTCCTCCCACAGTCCAAAAACATGCAGTCAGGCTAATTGGACATGCTGAATTGAATTGCCCCTAGGTGTGTGTGTGACTGTGTATGTCTGTCTGCCCTGCGATGGACTGGCGACCTGTCCAGGGCGTATCCTGCCTTCCGCCCAATGACAGCTGGGATAGGCTCCAGCACCCCACCGCGACCCAGAAGGATAAGCGGTTTAGATGATGTATGTATATATATATGTGTGTGTGTGTACTTAAGAGTGAGTGCTCAGTTACATTTTTGCTATTCATAATTAGTTATTAATTCTTTTTTGTGTTTTTTTTTTTCGTTTTGTTGTCAATAACATTTTTAAGACGTTCCGCTGCAGTTCTATAAGTTACACATTAGTAATTTGACCTGATACTTTTGTACTTTTGATCAAGTTGTTATATTTCGTGGTACTTTTACTTGTGTCATCATTTTACCCAAGTATCAATACTTTTATTTGAGTATTGACGTAGACTACTCTACCCACCTCTGTACACACACATACACGTGTATAGAGCTCACACCATGGAACTGAGTTTTCCTTGCTTTTTTAAAAATAAAATGATTTACATCTGTTACATCAGTTTCAAAACATACCCATCACATCCCAGTTCATTTTTTTTATTATTCTATTTTTCTGCAATTAGTGTTTATTTTTACGGTGTTTAGTGTTTATTTACTGTCTACTTAATTCACACATTTCCTGTTTACTGTCTATTTAACGTTATTGCTACACCACGGGGTCTGAGAGTAACGCAGTTTCAATACTCTATATGTCCTGTGCATATTGTAGTATTGACAATAAAGCTGACTTGACTTGATACAGCCTGTTTTGAATTGTCACAAAAGTCAATGCATTTACATATATCTGCCTAACCAGCCCTCCCCACCCACACTGAAGTTTAAAGGACTGTTTTAGCCAGTCTGATCTTTGAATGAGACACAAAACAGAACAGCCAATCAGAACAGAACTCATTTACATATATCAGTCTTAAAGGTACAGTAACAAAACCAGTCTTGACTGGATTCCCCAAAAGATTCTTAGTGTTTACATCATCTTAACTAGTGGCGAGATTGTTTAGTGTGGTGCTCACTCTACTATTTAGACCTCAGGGGAAGAATATAAAATGCAAGAAAAATGTAGGATATGGGCCCTTGAAAATAACACCACTGCAGCTATTCAAATACGAATGAGGATCAAATGAATTATTTATGCTTGTTCGTAATGATTTAATTATAACAAGAACCATTCATAAATAATCATTAGTTTTATTGAATTGTAAATAATTTAAGACTGGTACAGTGATCAGTATATCCTTGAGAGGCATCATCATCATCACCATCGTCCTGTCAGAGATTTTTATCAGCGAACACCTGTTTAGATGAAAAAGACACTGTACACAAAATACCCATCTCCACGCACTGTTATAAACATGTAGTAAAAAGAGTATTCATCAAAATGCAGCTGTATTCAGATATGTTATTATATGTACACAGCAAAATACACATTCAATAACACAACTCGGATCCATTCAGAGATTAACTCGACACGTACAGAATCTGTGCTTGCAATGACTTATAGCAATCATCATAATTCAGAAAAAAAAATCATAGGCACATATCCTAGAGTTATTCACAGACTATTTACACATTGTACATTCAATATATATAGATTTATATGTTTATGTATATTGGCAGTGCTTAAAGTGTCTAGATAGCTACAGTATTTGGCTTCCGTTTGAAATCCAGGATGATGTTGCATAGGATTGACGACTTTAAACACCCAAAAACGCTGAAACAGAGTGGAAGCGATGTGGCCATAATATTGGAAACGCACCAAGGCAAAGTTAGCAATGATACTGGAGAGGATTCAAAATGAAAAAATCACAACTGACTCCTGATATCTGCTAATAATCGAGTAAATAATCGAGTGAATAATCACGCAGCCACTTTCCATATTCAAAATTAATCTTCAGTACCTGTTCTTATGATTACAGTCCTACAAAAGCAGCAGTGATATGGCATTGAGTGGCTGTTACACAGTAATTTTCCATCCTTCACATTTGAACTCAAAGGCCAAAGTAAAGGCCCTGGAGGTCAATGAGGTATAAACTCACAAAACCAAATAAAACTCCCACCATTTCGTTCTCAGCACCGTGTGCTTTTAATACCAAATACATCTCGAAGCACCAAAGAAAGAAGGGCCCAACCGGTATATCATTCATCAAGATTGTTGAAAAATGCTGTTGATATTTATATTGTATATTTACATTTGCTTGATATTGGCACTAATATTTACATTATTGGCTGGTTTTACATTGCAATGAATGACAGCTCAGCTTTCTTTATTTTTTGAGCATTTTAATGCTTTCATCTTAATTAAAATAACAAAAAATATGCATTCAAACCTACCTTTAAACTTGATCACTTTCAGGTTAAAAGATCAGATGCAATAAGAGCTAATTAACAGAAACCAACGAAATGCTGGGAAGCTCCACCAACAATATTTACAGGCTTTTTATAATTTTTGTTAATTTAATGTTTGAGTTTAAGAAAACTAGCAATCATTTTAGTCAGTAAAGCACTGTTTTAGCTGTTTACATTTTGATAATATCCACTGATATTATCATTTAGCAGAAGGTTTAGCTCCTTAAAATTGGTATCGGTGATGTTCGTATCGGTTGAGCCCCCAAAAAAGCCTCACGTCTTCCCACACAGACTGTTGTTGTGCTAATGCTTGCTAGTGACGTCACTGTTTTCCAGCCTCAGTGATGCCAATGTTAAGGTCTACGATGTTAAAAAAGGTGACTTTAATGTCCACTGACTGTTCGATATGACAACATAATAAAGCCACTATAAAGGCTGTTTCAGTCCGGCAGGCTGAAAAAACAGCAGAACCCTGTTACAGTTCAATGAAGAGTTCAGTATAAAAACATTTATAAACACAGTGCCTTTTGGGTTTACGTTACAAAACAGATTTAAGGCACCAGGGTCGATTCAGCACCAAAAAAACAAAAAACAGCCAGAGTGATGCGAATGTGGGAGTGCTACAGCGAACAAGTGTGCAAAGGAGACCTGCCTCGTTGATGAAAGAGTAAATTATTCAGCGCTGGTGCAAGAAAAAGCAGATCCAGGATAGATATGAGATCATTAAAATAAATTATCCGCTATCTTTGAATAGCAAAAAGACACAACGGTAGTTTTGTTGACGTAAAATTACACAAAAAGCTTGTTTCGTGGGCCGAACATCTTGTTTGGTCCAAAATTAGGCTTCTAAAATCTGTCCAGAACGTCTTGCTATTGCATTGAAGATATGCGACGATGGCCAGCATCACAATAAACAAACTTTGTGGCACAGTAGTGGAGTTTATATGTGTGTAATCTGTCCACCAGTCTTTTTTCTGAATGTAGTTCCCAAATCTCACCAGCAGGGGGCACAGCATCCTTCATAGCACCATTTTCTCTGCGGAAGTTTCTCTCAGAATGCTAAAAATTATCATTTGGTGGAAGTAAATGTCAAATTTGCACATTTATCTCCCTTTAATCCAAATGTAGTGAATCAGCTCAGACATGTTTGGTGTCTGAAGTTTGCCTTTTGAGTTTTAGCAGTGGAGCTACGAGGCTAATGTAGGTAAATAATCCAAGCAGCCATTATTAGCATGATGCTAACAGCATGACTAAATCATTGCACACTCAGATTGTGTGGAGTTGTTCGGTATCTCTAATAGACTTGATGTGGTTTCTGACAGTGTTCAGTACACTGTTATCTGTGAACACAGACTAAAATGCATAAAAAATCAAGTTTGGGCTAGCCTCTGCTACATTTTGTTGCAAAGCTAAGCTAAAAGTCTTTTCTAAATTAGATTTTTTTTTGCTGAAATCTTTCTTGAAAGTCAGGATAAAAAGAAGCTGAGAGAAGAAGTTGTGAAGTAATGCTCCTGGGAACAGTGTTGTCGCTGTTTGTGCTGTTTTAAAATCTGTATGCTTCATGAGTGGAGGCTTGAAGATGAGCTGAATTATGGGTAGTGCAGTATTTGTTTGTTTTTTCCATTTTTCAGAGGATGGAGCCACTTTTCTCTGGACAGGTTTCCAGCACCCATGCAGAGAGATGAATCTGAAAGCAGCTGCCTGAGCTGGAGGGAAAAACGTTCACCGAAACGTCAGTGCTGAGTAAAATGAAAAGGCAAAGTGGAGCATCACAGCGTGGACTCCAGCGAGGAGTCGAGGATGTCGTCATGGTGACCATTGCTGTTGGAGTCGCTGTCGTAACTCTGTGGGCTGGAGCAGTTTGCCGCCTCCTTCAGCCGCATCAGCATGTTCATCTGTGTGGAGAGAGGTGAGGAGTAATAGGTTATACTGACTTTGCAGTGAATCCAGAGAAAAACAGGAGACAACAAAACGATCAATCAATGGGATTAGTTATTAATCTCAGTGCTGTGGAGCTCTGCTAATACCTGAGTAGACTGACTGTGTTGCTGAGCTCTTTTGAGAGTTGATCAAACTAATAATCACCCTCAGTTGTAAAAATGTTTGCGAGTGATAAGTTTAGCATCAGCGTTATAATGGACTCCTGCTTGGGGGATTGTGGGAGCAGCTGAAGCAGGCGGTGAGAGAGAAAAAACTGAGAATGTTTGGAACTTCTTTTAAATGATAAGCAAAATTTTTTTTAACAGAAGAATTACAGGAAGAACAGTGAGGAACCATTTGAATTATTAAAAAAAAAAATAGAAAAAAAACCTCTGTGTGTTTTTATTTATGTGTGTTTAATGTTTTTATGTATTTAAATGGGATACCATCACTACTTGCTTTTTATATAGAAATATATACACCCCTAATTTATTTACTTACAATTACTTATTAGATATAGAAACCCATTATGTAATATGTATGTGTGTGTGTGTGTGTGTGTATGTGGTTCTCACCAGTGGATCAGCATCACTGTCACTCTGAGTGTTTTGTTTACTGGCTCCCTCTCTCGAGGAGGAGTATCCATCGAACCCCACATCCTCTGGGCGGAGCTGCAGTAAAGCTGGCCAATCAGGCTGCATGGGGTTCGACCCCCAAGGAAATGTTTCCATCACCCAGCGGGCGGGGTCTTCCCATGGTGCTCTGCGTCCGTACAGCTGGGAGACAGAAACGCACTGCTTTAACACTGACCGGACTCACACTGGAAAAACTCTAATTCACCTCCCTCCCTCTCCCACTGTGTGAGCTGACGGCGTGTGATCTGGTACCTGCAGTCCCTCTCTGACGGCCTCCAGCAGGTACGGTATGATGGAGTAGTTCCACAAGTCAGTGAACCAAACCCGCGACCCGTCTACGTCCATGGGGCAGGACAGGAACAGCCGAGGACCTGCAGGACACATCGGGACAGCACAGTTTTAAAAAATATATCACTGCATCCAAAACAAACACAATAATCCATATAATCAAACAATAAATACAGAATCTCTCAACAGTACTTTTACATTATTTACAAACATGGTGTGAGTCTTTGGGTCTGTTCAGAGTTTAAAGGGTTAATCTGCTGTTGTTTTTCTCACCGATGGTGACGTCCGAGGAGCTGTGTGTTTCCAGAAAGCGGTTGAGGTGGAGCCAGACACGTGCGATCCACTCGATAATCTTCACCAGCTCCGGACTCCGACTCCGGCTGCTGATCTCTGTCTCTATCAGCTTCCTGCGCAGGAAACGACCCAGAAAGCCCTTCACCGGCTCTGTGTGGTTCGCACACAGCACCCACCTGCACACACACAACACACAACAAACACCATGTTACTGCCATACACAAGACTTCAGTATGAAGATACCAAAATACAGCACCTGTTATCTGTAATACAGACAAGATTTACTCTATTGATCCCTGAAGGGACGTGTAATCAGTTCAGAGTATGTATAAGGTGTATATAGGGTACACAGTATTCATGGTATAAACGCATGTACTATCTCAAATACATTAAGATATAATGAAAATAAATATTTCATAAGCATAAATTTATAAAACATAAAAGTAAAGCAGTCAGTTACATGTGAGTTAATGACACGATGCTCATTTTTTGTTTTGGCATCCATTAACTATTCAAAAAACATTGAGGAAACATGCTTCATATAGAAAAAGACTTCTAAGATGGGCAAAATAAATAAATAAAAAATTCAGTATCTTCAAAATAACTGATTAAAATGCATGTACTTTTTCTGTTTTAATGTAATCTCTGTGTTTATGTTGATTTCATATGATTTCCAACAAAATCTTTTATTTAATTAGCATTAAAATATTAAATGGTGCAACAAGAAATACTGTATTTTGCATGCAACTTCGATACATGTCACAAGACGTACATTATTAGGGTTCAAGCACGCAGTGCATAGAACCCTATTGTTTTTGCTCGGATTTTTCTTCTTCTTATTATTATTATTAGGTTTCAAGCATGCAATGCATTGAAACCTATTGTAATTGTCAAGATTTTTCTTCATATTCCTTTTCTTCCCTGAAACGGAACACACAGCCCAAACCGTAAGTCCTAGAGACTTGAAACTTGGTCAATAGGTAGTAGTCCCTCCCGCTACTCAGGCGCAAGGAATCAGCCCAGTCGGCCACAAGGGGCCACTATAGCGCAGGTCAACGCGTTTGAGTCTATAACTCCTAAACCAGATTTTTGCCAGACAAGCCATATTTTTTTCCTGGTTCCTTGGGTCCAAACAAACAACTTTGCCATTTGGACCATTTAGCTCCGCCCACTTAGATTTTGAGCTAATTTGCATAATATGCAAAACCTACTTTTGCGAACTAGTCCTACAATTTTTGCCCAATCCTCATGTTTTTGGTGTCAAAAAATTCAGAAGAGCCGGAGGGTCAATAATCAAAAACATTTTGACTTTTCTAAACATCATGGCTGTCATATGCAAATGAACCCTTCTGGATAAATTCAAAATAATTCAGAATTAATTTAAAATTCTGTAACTCGACAACCCTTCAGCCAAAAAATTTCAAACTTGACAGACACATTTGGGAGAAGATTCTGAGGTAGCCATTCGATTTTTGTGCGCATATGTAATTAGGGGGTGGAGTTAATGCTACATGGCTGTTTCTCAGCATCTGTACATGCGATCAGGCTGAAACTTTGCAGATACCATCTGTTGGCCAGACTATAAGTGAATCCATAAGGACAATTTGATTCATTGAAGCACATGGTCGCCATCGGCCAATAAGCATTTAGCAGGCTTTTGACAGGCTTACCATTGAACAATCATCTTGAAACTTGAATGATCTCTACATATAGCCACTTTCTAACAAACAGTCAAGTTTCAAAAGATTTGACCACTGGGGGGCGCTATTCGTAAAAATTAACATATTATTACATATTATTACTATTTTATTACAATTTTGCTTGAAATTCCTTGTTTATCATATGTAGTACATTATTACAAACAATTTTGCCAATACATGTTTATTACAAAACTGCAGTTTTTTTAATCGGTAACTGTTTAAAAAGCCTACTTTTCGAACTAGTCCCTGGATTTTGATCCAATCTTTTCGAACTTGGTCTGGAAAAATTCTTTGGCATGTGTAGGTAAATAATTATCAAAAACATGTTGACTTTTCTACTCAGGGTCGTATGGATCAATCAGTTAATTACTGCGACCATGGCATTGTTAGCTTAATTAGCTATAACTCAACAGTCATTGGTCAGATCATGTCCAACCTTTAAGGCTATTTACATATTTGGACTTTAATGGTGTATGCCAATTTTGGTCCAGATTGGCCTTTAGGGGGCGCTTTAGCACTCAAAAACACAAAAATCAATTAAAATGCTATTACAATGTTATTACAAGGTCGACAGATAAACAAATGGTGCCATACGACTCAGGTCACTCACATGAACAACTTTGTAAGTACATGTTCTGTCACAAATTGTACTGTTTGTCTGGTATTTTGGCTTATTAATTAGAAGATTACATTATACGAAGGCTTATTATACAAAGGTCAAAAGGTCAATCTGACCAAAACTTGGTAAACATCTTTGGATATGGTCCCTGATCAAGAATCACACCATATTGTGGCCTTTTCACTATTTCTGACCCACTTTCACTGAGCTCATACTTTACTTTAGTCCTATGTTTCTATTTTTCACCTTTCTCAACTTTACTCATATTTTTGCCTGTAACTTTTGATCAGAGTGAGATAGAGACAAAATTCTTTTTTCTGCTGATTCCTTGGGACTGAACAAGTGCACCCCCACTCAATTTTTGCCCCACCCCCTTAGTTTTTGAGCTAATTTGCATAATGTGAAAAACCTATTCTTGCGAACTAGTCTCTGGATTTTTTGCCAATTTTCATCAAATTAGTACCATACGATTCAGAAGACACTGATCCTCAATAATTATCAAAAACATGTTTACTTTTCCACTCAGTATATTGAGGATCAATCAATTAATTACTGCAAACATGGGATTGCTAGCTTGATTTGCTATAACTCAACAGTCATTGGTCAGATCATCTCCAAACTTTAAGGATATTTACATATTTAGACTTCAATGGTGTTTGCCAATTTTGGTCCAGTTTGGCCATTAGGGGGCGCTTTAGCACTCAAAAACACTTAAAAATCAATTAAAATGCTATTACAATGCTATTACAAGGTCGACATATAAACAATTGGTGCCATCTGACACAGTTCACTCACTTGAACAACTTTCTAATTATATGTTATGTCAAAAATTGCACTGCTTGTCTTTTATTTTGGCTTATTCATTCAAAGACTTCACTATACAAAGGCTTACTATACAAAGGTCAAAAGGTCATTCTGACCAAAACTTAGTGAACGTCTTTGGATATGGTCCCTGATCAAGAATGATACCATACTGTGGCCTTTTCACTAATTCTGACCCACTTTCACTGAGCTCCTCACACCAATAGGGCCTCTTGTGAGTGCATTGGGCCTCATTATGGCCTACATAAAATCAATGGCTTAAATATAGAACCAATCCACTGTGGAAGTGCTACTATGTGAGAAATGCTACCATTAGTCATGTAGTTTTGACATCTATTTTGACAACCTCTTGGATGTTCTACAAACCAATGTAGATCAGTACATATGAATTTGAACCTATAATGTGTTTAAAGACCTCTACTCACTGTTTATGGCAGGTGACGGCCTTTTGATGAACTGAGTTCCTTTCAGTTCTATTCACTATAAATAAGACCCACAGCTTGAGGCCTTTTTAGGCCTAATGGGCTAAACGAGAAGCTTGAGGCCTTTTTAGGCCTAATGGCCTAAACGAGAAGCTTGAGGCCTTTTTAGGCCTAATGGGCTAAACCTGCAGAAGGGCCCATGCTGCTGTTGCATGCTTGAACCCGCTCATTGCCGCTTGCGGCTATATTTAGGGTTCAAGCATGCAGTGCATTGAACCCTATTGGAATTGTCAAGATTTTTAGGGTTCAAGCATGCAATGCATTGAACCCTATTGGAATTGTCAAATTAGGGTTCAAGCATGCAATGAAATTGTCAAGATTTTTCTTCTTATTATTAGGGTCCAAGCACGTAAGTGCGTAGGACCCTATTGTTTTTGTTAAGAGTTTTTCTTCTTATTATTATTAGGGTTCAAGCACGCAGTGCGTAGAACCCTATTGTTTTTGCTCGGATTTTTGTTCTTCTTATTAGGGTTCAAGCACGCAGTGCGTAGAACCCTATTGGAATTGTCAAGATTTTTCTTCTTATTAGGGTTCAAGCATGCAATGCATTGAACCCTATTGTAATTGTCAAGATTTTTCTTATTATTTTTCTTCCCTGAAACGGAACGCACAGCCCAAACCGTAGGTCCTAGAGACATGAAACTTGGTCAATAGGTAGTAGTCCCTCCCGCTACTCAGGCGCAAGGAATCAGCCCAGTCGGCCACAAGGGGGCGCTACAGCGCAGAAAAATCAGTTTTGCCTAATAACTCCTAAACCAGATTTTTGCCAGACAAGCCATATTTTTTTCCTGGTTCTATGGGTCCAATCAAACAACTTTGCCATTTGGTTCGTCAATCTCCGCCCAGAAAATTTTTTCGCAATACTGCAAAATATGCGAAACCTACTTTTGCGAACTAGTCCTACAGTTTTTGCCCAATCCTCATGTCTTTGGTGTCAAAAAATTCAGAAGAGCCTGAACCTCAATAATTATCAAAAACATGGTCCCATATTGGATATGGGCCCTGATCAAGAATCATACCATATTGTGGCCTTTTCACCAATTCTGACCCACTTTCACTGAGCTCCTCTACACCATTAGGGCCTCTAATGATTCCTTGGGTCAAGCCAAACAACTTTGCAATTTGAACCATTTAGCTCCGCCCACTTAGATTTTTTGCTAATTTGCATAATATGCAAAACCTACTTTTGCGAACTAGTTCTAGGGTTTTCACTCAATCCTCATGTGTCTGGTATCAGAAATTTCAGAAGAGTCTTATCCTCAATAATTATCAAAAAAATCTTGACTTTTATAAACAATATGGCTGCCATATGCTAATGAACCCTTCTGAAATAGCTCATAATTCATTTAAAACTCTATAAGTGGAGAATGCTTCTGCCAACAACATTGAAACTTGACATGCACATTTAAGACAAGATTCTGTGGTAGCATATCAATTTTGGTGGGCATACGTCATTAGTGGGCGGGGCAAATGCCAATTAACTGCTTCTCAGCGTCCGTGCATCCGATTGAGCTGAAACTTGGCACGTAGCATCTACTAGACAGACTATAAGTGAATCTTGAAGGATAATTTGATTCATTGAAATTTATGGCCGCCATCAGCCAATCAGAATTCAGCAGGCTTTTGACAGGCTTAACAATGACCAATCATGATTAAACTTGAATGGTGTCTACATGTAGCCCCTTTCGAACAACCAGTGAAGTTTCAACAGATTTGGCCACTGGGGGGGCGCTATTCATAAAAAATCCCATATTATTACATGATATGAACATATTATCACTATTTTTGACCCATGCTCTGTATGCATCTTATGTAGTACAATATGACAAACAATTTTACCATTGCATGTTTATTATAAAAATGCACAATTTTTTTGTAATCGTTAACTCTTTGAAAACCATGCTTTTCAAACTAGTCTCTGAGTTTTGATCCAAACTTCTCGAATTTGGTCTAGAAATACTCTGTGGCCTCTCTAGGTAAATAATTATCAAAAAAATATTGACTTTTTCACTCGACCTGGTGTTGCTCCTTCAATACATCACTGCAGCCATGGCATAGCAAGCTTGATTTGCTATAACTCATCAGTCTTTGGTTGTATCATCTGAAAACTTTGAGCACTTATATATATTGAGACTCAAACAGGGTGTGCAAAATTTGGTCCAGATATGACCTTTAGAGGGCGCCTTAGCTGTCAAAAACCTCAAAAATCATTAAAGATGCTATTACAGTGTTATTACAAAGTCTACAGAGAAACACATGGTGCCATTTGATTCAGTTCACTGACCTGAATAACTTTGTAATTACATGTTATGTCAAATATTTCACTTCTTGTCTAGTATTTTGAATTATTCCTTTAACAATTACAGCTTATTATACTAAGGTCATAAGGTCAATCTGAACATAACTCAGTGAACAGCTTTGATCAAGTTCCCTGATCAATTATCATAACATGTGGAGACTTTTTGACCAATTCTAAAACACTTTCAGTAAGCTCCTCTATGCCAAAGGGCCCCTTATGAGTGCACTGGGTCTCATTATGGCCTGATTATCAAAGCCTTAAACATGAAGAAACAAAACCCCTTGCAAACAGAACTATGACAGATATTTTACCATTACTCATGTATTTTTGACATCTATGTTGATAATCCTTTGCATGTTCTACAAACCTGTGTAGATCAGTTCATAGAAATGTAAACATATGTTGAAAGTCAAATGGTTCATGACAAATGAAGGCCTTTTGATAAACTCATTTCAGCCTCTATGCCTATTTGGCCCAAACTGCATGAGGCCTGATTAGGCTCAATTTGGCTCAAAGTGTTGTTTTTGTTAGAGTTTTTCTTCTTATTATTATTCTTCTTATTAGGGTTCAAGCACGCAATGCATTGAACCCTATTGTAATTGTCAAGATTTTTCTTCATATTCTTTTTCTTCCCTGAAACGGAACGCACAGCCCAAACCGCAAGTCCTAGAGACTTGAAACTTGGTCAATAGGTAGTAGTCCCTCCCGCTACTCAGGCGCAAGGAATCAGCCCAGTTGGCCACAAGGGGGCGCTATAGCGCAGGTCAACGCGTTTGGGTCTATAACTCCTAAACCAGATTTTTGCCAGACAAGCCATAATTTTTTCCTAGTTCCTTGGGTCAAACTAAACAACTTTGCCATTTGGACCATTTAGCTCCGCCCAGTTTTGAGCTAATTTGCATAATATGCGAAACCTACTTTTGCGAACTAGTCCTACAATTTTTGCCCAATCCTCATGGTGTCAAAAAATTCAGAAGAGCCTGAACCTCAATAATTATCAAAAACATTTAGACTTTTCTAAACAACATGGCTGTCATATGCAAATGAACCCTTCTGGATAAATTCAAAATAATTCAGAATTAATTTAAAATTCTGTAACTCGACAACCCTTCAGCCAAAAAATTTCAAACTTGACAGACACATTTGTGAGAAGAGTCTGAGGTAGCCATTCGATTTTTGTGCGCATATGTCATTAGGGGGCGGAGTTAATGCTAAATAGCTCTTTCTCAGTCTTCGTACATCTGATCAGGCTGAAACTTTGCAGATACCATCTGTTGGCCAGACTATAAGTGAATCAATAAGGACAATTTGATTCATTGAAGTATATGTTCGCCATTGGCCAATCAGCATTTAGCAGGCTTTTGACAGGCTTAACATTGACCAATCATCATGAAACTTGAATGATCTCTACATATAGCCACTTTCTAACAAGCAATCAAGTTTGAAAAAAATTGACCACTGGGGGGCGCAATTCATAAAAATTAACATATTATTACATATTATTACTATTTTATTACAAGTTTGCCTGAAAATCCTTGTGTATCATATGTAGTACGTTATTACAAACAATTTTGCAAATGCATATTTATTACAAAACTGCATAGTTTTTTTGTAATCGCTAACTGTTTAAAAAGCCTACTTTTCGAACTAGTCCCTGGAGTTTGATCCAATCTTTTTGAACTTGGTCTGAAAAAATTCTTTGGCATCTCTAGGTAAATAATTATCAAAAACATGTTGACTTTTCTACTCAGGGTCGTGTGGATCAATCAATTAATTACTGCGACCATGGCATAACTTTAAGGACTTTTACATATTTGGACTGTAATGGTGTATGCCAATTTTGGTCCAGATTGGCCTTTAGGGGGCGCTTTAGCACTCAAAAACACTTAAAAATCAATTAAAATTCGATTACAATGTTGTTACAAGGTCGACAGATAAACAACTTTAAGTACATGTTCTGTCACAAATTGTACTGTTTGTCTGGTATTTTGGCTTATTCATTCGAAGAAAACATTATACGAAGGCTTACTATACAAAGGTCAAAAGGTCAATCTGACCAAAACTTGGTAAACATCTTTGGATATGGTCCCTGATCAAGAATCACACCATATTATGGCCTTTTCACTACTTCTGACCCACTTTCACTGAGCTCATACTTTACTTTAGTCCTGTTTCAACTTTTCATCTTTTTCAACTTTACTCATATTTTTGCCTGTAACTTTTGATCAGAGTGAGATAGAGACAAAATTCCTTTTTCTGCTGATTCCTTGGGACTTGCTAAACAAGTCACTTTTTGCCCCACCCCCTTAGTTTTTGAGCTAATTTGCATAATGTGAAAAACCTATTCTTGCGAACTAGTCTCTGGATTTTTTGCCAATTTTCATCAAGTTAGTACCATAAGATTCAGAAGACACTGATCCTCAATAATTATCAAAAACATTTTGACTTTTCCACTCAATGTATTAAGGATCAATCAATTAATTACTGCAAACATGGCATTGCTAGCTTGATTTGCTTGATTTGCAACAGTCATTGGTCAGATCATCTCCAAACTTTAAGCATATTTACATATTTAGATATTTACATATTTAGACTTCAATGGTGTCTGCCAATTTTGGTCCAGATTGGCCTTTAAGGGGCGCTTTAGCACTCCAAAACACTTAAAAATCAATTAAAATGCTATTACAATGTTATTACAAGGTCGACATATAAACAATTGGTGCCATGTGACTCAGTTCACTCACATGAACAACTTTCTAATTACATGTTATGTCAAAAATTGCACTGCTTGTCTTTTATTTTGGCTTATTCATTCAAAGATTTCACTGTACAAAGAGTTATTATACAAAGGTCAAAAGGTCATTCTGACCAAAACTTGGTGAACGTCTTTGGATATGGTCCCTGATCAAGAATGATACCATACTGTGGCCTTTTCACTAATTCTGACCCACTTTCACTGAGCTCCTCACACCAATAGGGCCTCTTATGAGTGCATTGGGCCTCATTATGGTCTACATGAAATCAATGGCTTAAATTTAGAACCAATCCACTCTGCAAGTGCTACTATGTGAGAAATGCTGCCATTAGTCATGTAGTTTTGACATGTATGTTGACAACCTCTTGGATGTTCTACAAACCAGTGTGGATCAGTACATATGATTATAAACTTATAATGTGTTTAAAGACCTCTGATCGTTGTTTATGGCAACTGAAGGCCTTTTGATGAACTGACTTCCTTTCAGTTCTATTCACTCTGCCTATAAAAAGACCCACAGCTTGAGGCCTTTTAGGCCTAATGGGCTAAACAAAAAGCATGAGGCCTTTTTAGGCCTAATGGGCTAAACCAAAAGCTTGAGGCCTTTTTAGGCCTAATGGGCTAAACCTGCAGAAGGGCCCATACTGCTGTTGCATTCTTGAACCCGCTCATTGCTGCTTGCGGCTATATTTATTAGGGTCCAAGCACGCAGTGCGTAGGACCCTATTGTTTTTGTTAGAGTTTTTCTTCTTATTATTAGGGTTCAAGCACGCAAGTGCGCAGGACCCTATTGTTTTTGTTAGAGTTTTTCTTCTTATTAGGGTCCAAGCACGCAAGTGCGTAGGACCCTATTGTTTTTGTTAGAGTTTTTCTTATTATTAGGGTCCAAGCACGCAGTGCGTAGGACCCTATTGTTTTTGTTAGAGTTTTTCTTATTATTCTTCTTCTTCTTATTAGGGTCCAAGCACGCAAGTGCGTAGGACCCTATTGTTTTTGTTAGAGTTTTTCTTATTATTATTATTAGGGTTCAAGCATGCAATGCATTGAACCCTATTGTTTTTGTCAAGATTTTTCTTCTTCTTATTATTATTATTATTATTAGGGTCCAAGCACGCAGTGCGTAGGACCCTATTGTTTTTGTTAGAGTTTTTCTTATTAGGGTTCAAGCACGCAGTGCATAGAACCCTATTGCTTTCGCTAGGATTTTTCTTCTTCTTCTTCTTCTTCTTATTCTTTTTCTCCTGAAAAACGTGTTGTGGAGAACAGACCGTACGGCCTAGAGACACCAAACTTGGTGGGTAGATGTAGTTTGTGTGCATCTCGCCAGGCAACAAAAATGACCCCGATTGGCCAAAGGGGGGGCGCTATAGAGCATCAAAACACGTTTTGCTTCATAACTTCTACACCATGATGTGTAGAGACAAAATTCTTTTTCTGCCTGATTCCTTGGGTCAAGCCAAACAACTTTGCAATTTGGACCATTTAGCTCCACCCACTTAGATTTTTTGCTAATTTGCATAATGTGCAAAACCTACTTTTGCGAACTAGTTCTAGGATTTTCACTCAATCCTCATGTGTCTGGTATCAAAACATTCAGAAGAGTCTGAACCTCAATAATTATCAAAAAAATGTTGACTTTGCTAAACAATATGGCTGCCATATGCTAATGAACCCTTCTGAAATAGCTCATAATTCATTTAAAACTCTATAAGTGGAGAATGCTTCTGCCAACAACATTGAAACTTGACATGCACATTTAGGACAAGATTCTGTGGTAGCATATCAATTTTGGTGGGCATACGTTATTAGGGGGCGGGGCAATTGCCAATTAACTGTTTCTCAGCATCCATGCATCCGATTGAGCTGAAACTTGGCATGTAGCATCTACTAGACAGACTATAAGTGAATCTTGAAGGATAATTTGATTCATTGAAATTTATGGCCGCCATCAGCCAATCAGCATTCAGCAGGCTTTTGACAGGCTTAACATTGACCAATCATGACGAAACTTGAATGATGTCTACATGTAGCCCCTTTCGAACAACCAGTGAAGTTTCAACAGATTTGGCCACTGGGGGGTGCTATTCATAAAAAATCATATATTATTACACGATATGAACATATTATTACAATTTTTGACACAAACTCTTTATGAATCTTATGTAGTACAGTATACCAAACAATTTTTCCATTGCATGTTTATTATAAAAATGCATAGTTTTTTTGTAATCGTTAACTGTTTGAAAACCATGCTTTTCGAAC
Source organism: Colossoma macropomum (assembly GCF_904425465.1). Taxonomy (NCBI): domain Eukaryota; kingdom Metazoa; phylum Chordata; class Actinopteri; order Characiformes; family Serrasalmidae; genus Colossoma; species Colossoma macropomum. Next base: position 20,239,313 of record NW_023494799.1, on the reverse strand, counting down.
TAGTCTCTGAGTTTTGATGCAAACTTCTCGAATTTGGTCTAGAAATACTCTGTGCCCTCTCTAGGTAAATAATTATCAAAAAAATATTGACTTTTTCACTCAAACTGTTGTTGCTCCTTCAATATATCACTGCGGCCATGGCATAGCAAGCTTGATTTGCTATAACTCATCAGTCTTTGGTTATATCATCTGAAAACTTTGAGCACTTATATATATATTGATACTCAAACAGGGTGTGCAAAATTTGGTCCAGATATGACCTTTAGAGGGTGCCGTAGCTGTCAAAAACCTCAAAAATCATTAAAGATGCTATTACAGTGTTATTACAAAGTCTACAGATAAACACATGGTACCATTTGATTCAGTTCACTGACCCGAATAACTTTGTAATTACATGTTATGTCAAATATTTCACTTCTTGTGTAGTATTTTGAGTTATTCCTTCAAAAATTACAGCTTATTATACTAAGGTCAAAAGGTCAATCTGAACATAACTCAGTGAACAGCTTTGATCAAGTTCCCTGATCAATTATCAAAACATGTGGAGACCTTTTGACCAATTCTAAACCACTTTCAGTGAGCTCCTCTCTGCCAAAAGGGCCCCTTTTGAGTGCACTAGGATTCATTATGGCCTGATTATCAAAGCCTAAACATGGAGAAACAAAACCCCTTGCAAACACAACTATGACAGATATTTTACCATTACGCATGTATTTTTGACATCTATGTTGATAATCCTTTGCATGTTCTACAAACCTTTGCAGATCAGTCCATAGAAATGTAAAAAATAAAAGTAAAATGGTTCATGACAAATGAAGGCCTGTTGATAAACTCAGACTTCTTTTCAGCCTCTATGCCTCGAAGGCCCAAACTGCATGAGGCCTGATTAGGCTCAATTTGGCTCAAAGTGCATGAGAGCTTCTTGTGCTTATGTGTGCTTGAACCCGCTCATTGCCGCTTGCGGCTATATTTAGGGTTCAAGCATGCAATGCATTGAACCCTATTGGAATTGTCAAGATTTTTCTTATTAGGGTTCAAACATGCAATGCATTGAACCCTATTGAAATTGTCAAGATTTTTCTTATTATTATTAGGGTCCAAGCACGCAAGTGCGTAGGACCCTATTGTTTCTGTTAGAGTTTTTCTTATTATAATTATTATTAGGGTCCAAGCACGCAAGTGCGTAGGACCCTATTGTTTTTGTTAGAGTTTTTCTTCTTCTTATTATTATTATTATTAGGGTCCAAGCACGCAAGTGCGTAGGACCCTGTTGTTTTTGTTAGAGTTTTTCTTCTTCTTCTTCTTCTTCTTATTATTATTCTTTTTCTCCGATAAAACGAATCGCCCAGACCAAACCGTAAGTCCTAGAGGCATGAAACTTGGTCAATAGGTAGTAGTCCCTCCCGCTACTCAGGTTCGCGAAATGAGCCCAATCGGCCTAAAGGTGGCACTATTGCGCAACACAACGCGTTTGGCTCCATAATTCCTTCCCCAGATTTTTGCCAGACATGACATATCTTTTTCCTGATTCCTTGGGTCCAACAAAACCACTTTGTAATTTGGACCATTAAGCCCCGCCCACTTAGATTTTGAGCTAATTTGCATAATATGCGAAACCTACTTTTGCGAACTAGTCCTACAGTTTTCATCCAATCCTCATGTTTTTGGTGTCAAAAAATTCAGAAGAGCCTGAACCTCAATAATTATCCAGCACATTTTTAATTCTTTACTCAAAATGGCTGCCATATGCAAATTAATCCTTCTGGAAAAATCTAAATAATTCTTATTTAATTGAAAAATCTGTAACTCGAGAATCCTTCACCCTAAAGAGACTCTGAGGACACCTATCAATTTTTGTGCGCATAGGTCATTAGGGGGCGCTGTAAATGCTATGTAGCTGTTTCTCAGCATCCGTACATCCGATCAAGTTGAAACTTTGCAAGTACCATCTATTCCAAAGACTATAAGTGAATCGTTCAGGACACTTTGAAATATGTAAATTTGTGGCCGCCATCGGCCAATAAGCTTTCAGCAGCCATTTGACAGGCTTAGCATTGGCCAATCCTTATGATACTTGATATCTATCTCTATCTCACCACCTTCTAACAACCTGTGAAGTTTCAAAATATTTGGCCACTGGGGGGCGCTATTACAGAAAATCAAGTATATCTTGTACAGATTGTTATTTCTGGTCAAATACCTTAGATGCCCTCATGCAGTGCAGTGTTCCAAACCATTTTGTCATTTGAAGTCTATTAAAAAAGTGCTTAGTTTTTTTTCAATCGTCAAATGTTTGAAATTAGCACTTTTCGAACTACTCCGTGGAATTTGAAGCTACCTTCTCAAACCTAGTCTAGAAATACTCTGTAGGCTCTCTAGGTAAATAATTATCCAGCACATTTTCCATTTTTTGCTCATTGTGGTCTCCCTCCTTCACTAAATCATTGCGGCCATAGCATTGCTAGCTTAAATTGCTATAACTCATCAGTCCTTGGTCCGAACATCTCAAAACTTTAAGTTTGTTTATACATTGAGACTCTGATGTGGCTTGCAAAATTTGTTCCTAATTGGCCAATAGGGGGCGCTTTAGCACTCAAAAACCCCTAAAATCCTTAAAAATGTTGTTACAACAATACTACAAAGTCTACAGATAAATAAGAGGTGTCATTTGATTCAGCTCACTGATCTAATTGACTTTGTAATTACATGTTATATCATAAGTTGTGCTCCTTTTGTGCTATTTTGAATTATTCATGTAAAGACTACAGCTTGTAATACCAAGGTCAAAAGGTCAATCTGAACAAAACTCAATGAAAATCAGGGATCAAAGGTCCCTGATCAATATTCATAACATTTGAAGACCTTTGAACCAATTTTCACCCACTTTCACTGAGGTCCTTTATGCTTAAAAGGCCCTTATGGGTCCATTGGTTCTGTTTATGTCCTGCTTGTCAAAGCCTTTAACATGGAGAAACTAAATACTTTGCAAACACAACAAAGTCAGAAATGTTACCATTACTCATGTATTTCTACAAACCTTTGTAGATCAGTAAATACATAAACATATATTAGGTTTTAAAGCCCGTGCTCATTGTTCTTGACAAATGAAGGCCTGTTGATAAACTCTGATTTCTTTTCGGCCTCTCTGCCTCGAAGGCCCAAAGTGCGTTAGGCCTGATTAGTCCTATTAGGCTCAAAGTGCATGAGAGTTTCTTGGGCTTATGCGTGCTTGGACCCGCTCATTGCCGCTTGCGGCTATATTTAGGGTCCAAGCACGCAAGTGCGTAGGACCCTATTGTTTTTGTTAGAGTTTTTTTCATTATTCTTCTTCTTCTTATTAGGGTTCAAGCATGCAATGCATTGAACCCTATTGAAATTGTCAAGATTTTTCTTCTTCTTATTATTATTATTTTTCTGCCCTGAAACGGAACGCACAGCCCAAACCGTAAGTCCTAGAGACACCAAACTTGGTCAATAGGTAGTAGTCCCTCCCGCTACTCAGGCGCAAGAAATCAGCCCTGTCGGCCACAAGCGGGCGCTATAGCGCAGGTCAACGCGTTTGGGTCTATATCTCCTAAACCAGATTTTTGCCAGACAAGGCATATTTTTTTCCTGGTTCTATGGGTCCAAATAAACCTTTTGGCTATTTTGATTATTTAGCTCCGCCCACTTAGATTTTTCGCAATACTGCGAAATATGCGAAACCTACTTTTGCGAACTAGTCCTACAATTTTTACCCAATCCTCATCTATTTGGTGTCAAAAAATTCAGAAGAGCCTGAACCTCAATAATTATCAAAAACATTTTGAGTTTTCTATACAACATGGCTGCCATATGCAAATGAACCCTTCTGGCTAAATTCTAAATAATTCAGAATTAATTGAAAAATCTGTAACTCAAGAATCCTTCAGCCAAAAAATTTCAAACTTGACAGGCCATGTCAGTAGCCTATTCTGAGGTAGCCATTCGATTTTTGTGTGCATATGTAATTAGGGGGCGGAGCAACAAAAACAGGGCATTTTCTCTGCAGTCGTACACCCTATCAAGCTGAAACTTGGCATGCAGCATCCTCTCGACATTCTAAAAGTGGGCTTTTAAAGACATTTGGATATATCAAAATTTGTGGTCGCCATCGGCCAAAAAGCATTCAGCAGGCCTTTTGACAGGCTTAACATTGACCAATCATGACAAAACTTGAATGGTGTCTATATATAGCCAGTTTCTAACAACCAGTCGAGTTTCAAAAGATTTGACCACTGGGTGGCGCTATTTCAAAAATTTACATATTATTACATGTTATTACAATACTATTACAATTTTCGCCTACAGCCAATTGTACTACATTGGGACAAACATTTTTGCCTATACATGTTTATTAAAAATCTGCATAGTTTTTTTGTAATTGATAAATGTTTGAAAACCATACTTTTCGAACTAGTCTCTGGATTTTGATCCAATTTTGTCAAAGTTGGTCTAGAACAATTCTTTGGCATCTCTAGGTAAATAATTATCAAAAACATTTTGACTTTTCTACTCAGGGTAATGTGGATTAATCACTACATTCCTGCATACGTGGCATTGTTAGCTTGATTAGCTATAACTCATCAGTTATTGGTCAGATCATGTTCAATCTTTGAGGATTTGTAGATATTGGGATTCTAATGGAGTATGCCAAGTTTGGTCCAGATTGGCCTTTGGGGGTGCTTCAGCACTCAAAAACACTGAAAAATCAATAAAATGCTATTACAATGTTATTACATGGTCCACATATAAACAATTGGTGCCATGTGACTCAGTCCACTAAGATGAACAACTTTTTAATTACATGTTATGTCAAAAATTGCACTGCTTGTTTTTTATTTTGACTTATTCATTCAAAGATTTCACTATACAAAAACTTACTATACAAAGGCTTGAGGCCTGTTTAGGCCTAATATAATAAAAGGCTTGAGGCCTTTTTAGGCCTAATGGGCGAAACCAAAAGCTTGAGGCCTTTTTAGGCCTAAAGGCCTAAACCAGAAGCTTGAGGCCTTTTTAGGCCTAATGGGCTAAACCTGCAGAAGAGCCCGTACTGCTGTTGCGTGCTTGAACCCGCTCATTGCCGCTCGCGGCTATATTTAGGGTTCAAGCATGTAATGCATTGAACCCTATTGGAATTGTGAGAATTTTTCTTATTAGGGTTCAAGCATGCAATGCATTGAACCCTATTGAAATTGTCAAGATTTTTCTTCTTCTTATTATTATTATTTTTCTGCCCTGAAACGGAACGCACAGCCCAAACCGTAAGTCCTAGAGACACCAAACTTGGTCAATAGGTAGTAGTCCCTCCCGCTACTCAGGCGCAAGAAATCAGCCCAGTCGGCCACAAGGGGGCGCTACAGCGAAGGCCAACGCATTAGGGTCTATATCTCCTAAACCAGATTTTTGCCAGACAAGCCATATTTTTTTCCTGATTCTATGGGTCCAAATAAACCATTTGGCTATTTTGATTATTTAGCTCCGCCCACTTAGATTTTTCGCAATACTGCGAAATATGCGAAACCTACTTTTGCGAACTAGTCCTACAATTTTTACCCAATCCTCATCTATTTGGTGTCAAAAAATTCAGAAGAGCCTGAACCTCAATAATTATCAAAAACATTTTGAGTTTTCTATACAACATGGCTGCCATATGCAAATGAACCCTTCTGGCTAAATTCTAAATAATTCAGAATTAATTGAAAAATCTGTAACTCAAGAATCCTTCAGCCAAAAAATTTCAAACTTGACAGGCCATGTCAGTAGCCTATTCTGAGGTAGCCATTCGATTTTTGTGTGCATATGTAATTAGGGGGCGGAGCAACAAAAACAGGGCATTTTCTCTGCAGTCGTACACCCTATCAAGCTGAAACTTGGCATGCAGCATCCTCTCGACATTCTAAAAGTGGGCTTTTAAAGACATTTGGATATATCAAAATTTGTGGTCGCCATCGGCCAAAAAGCATTCAGCAGGCCTTTTGACAGGCTTAACATTGACCAATCATGACAAAACCTGAATGGTGTCTATATATAGCCAGTTTCTAACAACCAGTCGAGTTTCAAAAGATTTGACCACTGGGTGGCGCTATTTCAAAAATTTACATATTATTACATGTTATTACAATACTATTACAATTTTCGCCTACAGCCAATTGTACTACATTGGGACAAACATTTTTGCCTATACATGTTTATTAAAAATCTGCATAGTTTTTTTGTAATTGATAAATGTTTGAAAACCATACTTTTCGAACTAGTCTCTGGATTTTGATCCAATTTTGTCAAAGTTGGTCTAGAACAATTCTTTGGCATCTCTAGGTAAATAATTATCAAAAACATTTTGACTTTTCTTCTCAGGGTCATGTGGATTAATCACTACATTCCTGCATACGTGGCATTGTTAGCTTGATTAGCTATAACTCATCAGTTATTGGTCAGATCATGTTCAATCTTTGAGGATTTGTAGATATTGGGATTCTAATGGAGTATGCCAAGTTTGGTCCAGATTGGCCTTTGGGGGTGCTTCAGCACTCAAAAACACTGAAAAATCAATAAAATGCTATTACAATGTTATTACATGGTCCACATATAAACAATTGGTGCCATGTGACTCAGTCCACTAAAATGAACAACTTTTTAATTACTTGTTATGTCAAAAATTGCACTGCTTGTTTTTTATTTTGACTTATTCATTCAAAGATTTCACTATACAAAAACTTACTATACAAAGGCTTGAGGCCTGTTTAGGCCTAATATAATAAAAGGCTTGAGGCCTTTTTAGGCCTAATGGGCGAAACCAAAAGCTTGAGGCCTTTTTAGGCCTAAAGGCCTAAACCAGAAGCTTGAGGCCTTTTTAGGCCTAATGGGCTAAACCTGCAGAAGAGCCCGTACTGCTGTTGCGTGCTTGAACCCGCTCATTGCCGCTCGCGGCTATATTTAGGGTTCAAGCATGTAATGCATTGAACCCTATTGGAATTGTGAGAATTTTTCTTATTAGGGTTCAAGCATGCAATGCATTGAACCCTATTGAAATTGTCAAGATTTTTCTTATTATTATTATTATTATTTTTCTGCCCTGAAACGGAACGCACAGCCCAAACCGTAAGTCCTAGAGACACCAAACTTGGTCAATAGGTAGTAGTCCCTCCCGCTACTCAGGCGCAAGAAATCAGCCCAGTCAGCCACAAGGGGGCGCTACAGCGCAGGTCAACACGTTTGGGTCTATATCTCCTAAACCAGATTTTTGCCAGACAAGCCATATTTTTTTCCTGATTCTATGGGTCCAAATAAACCATTTGGCTATTTTGATTATTTAGCTCCGCCCACTTAGATTTTTCGCAATACTGCAAAATATGCGAAACCTACTTTTGCGAACTAGTCCTCCAATTTTTGCCCAATCCTCATGTGTTTGGTGTCAAAAAATTCAGAAGAGTGTCCTGGTCAATAATTATCAAAAACATTTTAAGTTTTCCATACAACATGGCTGCCATATGCAAATGAACCCTTCTGGATAAATTCAAAATAATTCAGAATTAATTGAAAAATCTGTAACTCAAGAATCCTTCAGCCAAAAAATTTCAAACTATATAGGGCATGTCAGTAGCCCATTCTGAGGTAGCCATTCGATTTTTGTGCGCATAAGTAATTAGGGGGCGGAGCAACAAAAACAGGGCATTTTCTCTGCAGCCGTACATCCGATCAGGCTCAAACTTTGCATCCAGCATCCTATGGCCAGTCTACAAGTGTGCATTTAAGGACTTTTGGATACATCAAAATTTGTGGTCGCCATCGGCCAATAAGCATTCAGCAGGCCATTTGACAGGCTTAACATTGACCAATCATGACGAAACTTGACTGGTGTCTATATGTAGCCACTTTCTAACAAGCAGTCGAGTTTCAAAAGATTTGACCACTGGGGGGCGCTATTTCAAAAAATTTACATATTATTACATGTTATTACAATATTATTACAATTTTCGCCTACAGCCTATTGTATTACCATGTGACAAACAATTTTGCCAATACATTTTATTAAAAAACTGCATAGTTTTTTCGTAATCGATAAATGTTTTAAAACCCTACTTTTCGAACTAGTCTCTGGATTTTGATCCAATCTTGTCAAAGTTTGTCTAGAACAATTCTGTGGCATCTTTAGGTAAATAATTATCAAAAACATTTTGACTTTTCTACTAAGGGTCATGTGGATTAATCACCAAATTCCTGCATATGTGGCATTGTTAGCTCGATTAGCTATAACTCACCAGTCATTGGTCAGATCATGTTCAAACTTTGAGTATTTATACAAATTGAGATTCTAATGGAGTATGCCAAGTTTGGTCCAGATTGGCCTTTGGGGGTGCTTCAGCACTCAAAAACACTGAAAAATCAATAAAAATGCTATTACAAAGTTATTACAAGGCCCACATATAAACAAATGGTGCCATGTGACTCAGTCCACTAAGATGAACAACTTTCTAATTACATGTTATGTCAAAAATTGCACTGCTTGTCTTTTATTTTGGCTTATTCATTCAAAGATTTCACTATACAAAGACTTACTATACAAAGGCTTGAGGCCTTTCTAGGCCTAATATAATAAAAGGCTTGAGGCCTTTTTAGGCCTAATGGGCGAAACCAAAAGCTTGAGGCCTTTTTAGGCCTAATGGCCTAAACCAGAAGCTTGAGGGTTTTTAGGCCTAATGGGCTAAACCTGCAGAAGGGCCCGTACTGCTGTTGCGTGCTTGAACCCGCTCATTGCCGCTCGCGGCTATATTTATTATTAGGGTTCAAGCACGAAGTGCGTAGAACCCTATTGGAATTGTGCGGATTTTTCTTATTATTAGGGTTCAAGCACGAAGTGCGTAGAACCCTATTGGAATTGTGCAGATTTTTCTTATTATTATTATTATTATTATTATTATTTTTCTGCCCTGAAACAGAACGCACAGCCCAAACCGTAAGTCCTAGAGACACCAAACTTGGTCAATAGATAGTAGTCCCTCCCGCTACTCAGGCGCAAGAAATCAGCCCAGTCAGCCACAAGGGGGCGCTACAGCGCAGGTCAACACGTTTGGGTCTATATCTCCTAAACTAGATTTTTGCCAGACAAGCCATATTTTTTTCCTGATTCTATGGGTCCAAATAAACCTTTTGGCTATTTTGATTATTTAGCTCCGCCCACTTAGATTTTTGGCAATACTGCAAAATGTGCGAAACCTACTTTTGTGTACTAGTCCTCCAATCTTTGCCCAATCCTCATTCATTTGGTGTCAAAAAATTCAGAAGAGTGTCCTGGTCAATAATTATCAAAAACATTTTAAGTTTTCCATACAACATGGCTGCCATATGCAAATGAACCCTTCTGGATAAATTCAAAATAATTCAGAATTAATTGAAAAATCTGTAACTCAAGAATCCTTCAGCCAAAAAATTTCAAACTATATAGGGCATGTCAGTAGCCCATTCTGAGGTAGCCATTCGATTTTTGTGCGCATAAGTAATTAGGGGGCGGAGCAACAAAAACAGGGCATTTTCTCTGCAGCCGTACATCCGATCAGGCTCAAACTTTGCATCCAGCATCCTATGGCCAGTCTACAAGTGTGCATTTAAGGACTTTTGGATACATCAAAATTTGTGGTCGCCATCGGCCAATAAGCATTCAGCAGGCCATTTGACAGGCTTAACATTGACCAATCATGACGAAACTTGACTGGTGTCTATATGTAGCCACTTTCTAACAAGCAGTCGAGTTTCAAAAGATTTGACCACTGGGGGGCGCTATTTCAAAAAATTTCATATTATTACATGTTATTACAATATTATTACAATTTTCGCCTACAGCCTATTGTACTACCATGTGACAAACAATTTTGCCAATACATGTTCGTTAAAAATCTGTATCGTTTTTTTGTAATAGATAAATGTTTCAAAACCCTACTTTTCGAACTAGTCTCTGGATTTTGATCCAATTTTGTCAAAGTTTGTCTAGAACAATTCTGTGGCATCTCTATGTAAATAATTATCAAAAACATTTTGACTTTTCTACTCAGGGTCATGTGGATTAATCACCAAATTCCTGCATATGTGGCATTGTTAGCTTGGTTAGCTATAAGTCATCAGTCATTGATCAGATCATGTTCAAACTTTGAGTATTTATACAAATTGAGATTATAATGGAGCACACCAAGTTTGGTCCAGATTGGCCTTTGGGGGTGCTTCAGCACTCAAAAACACTGAAAAATCAATAAAAATGCTATTACAATGTTATTACAAGGCCCACATATAAACAAATGGTGCCATGTGACTCAGTCCACTAAGATGAACAACTTTCTAATTACATGTTATGTCAAAAATTGCACTGCTTGTCTTTTATTTTGGATTATTCATTCAAAGATTTCACTATACAAAGACTTACTATACAAAGGCTTGAGGCTTTTCTAGGCCTAATATAATAAAAGCTTGAGGCCTTTTTAGGCCTAATGGGCGAAACCAAAACCTTGAGGCCTTTTTAGGCCTAATGGCCTAAACCAGAAGCTTGAGGCCTTTTTAGGCCTAATGGGCTAAACCTGCAGAAGGGCCCATACTGCTGTTGCGTGCTTGAACCCGCTCATTGCCGCTTGCGGCTATATTTATTAGGGTTCAAGCACGAAGTGCGTAGAACCCTATTGGAATTGTGTGGATTTTTCTTCTTCTTCTTATTATTATTATTATTCTGTTTCTTCCCTGAAACGGAACGCACAGCCCAAACCGTAAGTCCTAGAGACACCAAACTTAGTCAATAGGTAGAAGTCCCTCCCGCTACTCAGGCGCAAGAAATCAGCCCAGTCGGCCACAAGGGGGCGCTATAGCGCAGGTCAATGCGTTTGGGTCTATATCTCCTAAACCAGATTTTTGCCAGACAAGCCATATTTTTGAGGCCTGTTTAAGCCTAATATAATAGAAGGCTTGAGGCCTTTTTAGGCCTAATGGGCGAAACCAAAAGCTTGAGGCCTTTTTAGGCCTAATGGCCTAAACCAGAAGCTTGAGGCCTTTTTAGGTCTAATGGGCTAAACCTGCAGAAGGGCCCGTACTGCTGTTGCGTGCTTGAACCCGCTCATTGCCGCTTGTGGCTATATTTATTATTGTTATTCTTTTTCTCCGATAAAACGAATCGCCCAGACCAAACCGTAAGTCCTAGAGACATGAAACTTGGTCAATAGGTAGTAGTCCCTCCCGCTACTCAGGTTCGCGAAATGAGCCCTATCAGCCTAAAGGTGGCGCTATTGCGCAACACAACGCGTTTGGCTCCATAATTCCTTCCCCAGATTTTTGCCAGACATGACATATTTTTTTCCTGATTCCTTGGGTCCAACAAAACCACTTTGTAATTTGGACCATTAAGCTCCGCCCACTTAGATTTTGAGCTAATTTGCATAATATGCGAAACCTACTTTTGCGAACTAGTCCTACAGTTTTCATCCAATCCTCATGTTTTTGGTGTCAAAAAATTCAGAAGAGCCTGAACCTCAATAATTATCCAGCACATTTTTAATTCTTTACTCAAAATGGCTGCCATATGCAAATTAATCCTTCTGGAAAAATCAAAATAATTCTTATTTAATTGAAAAATCTGTAACTCAAGAATCCTTCACCCAAAAAATTTGAAACTTGACAGGCTTATTCCTAATGAGACTCTGAGGTAGCCTATCCATTTTTGTGCACATTGGGCATTAGGGGGCGCTGTAAATGCTTAATGTGCCTTAATAGCTGTTTCTCAGCATCTGTACATCCGATCAAGTTGAAACTTTGCAAGTACCATCTACTAGTAAGACTTTAAGTGATTCTTTAAGGACACTTTGATATATTGAAATTTATGGCCGCCATCGGCCAATAAGCTTTCAGCAGCCATTTGACAGGCTTAGCCTTGGCAAATCCTCATGATACTTGACAGCTATCTCTATCTCACCACCTTCTAACAACCTGCGAAGTTTCAAAACATTTGGCCACTGGGGGGCGCTATTACAGAAAATCAAGTATATCTTGTACAGATTGTCATTCTTGGTCAAATAACTTAGATGCCCTCATGCAGTGCAGTCTTCCAAACACTTTTGTCATTTGAAGTCTATTAAAAAAGTGCTTAGTTTTTTTTCAATCGTCAAATGTTTGAAATTAGCACTTTTCGAACTAGTCCGTGGAATTTGAAGCTACCTTCTCAAATCTGGTCTAGAAATACTCTGTAGCCTCTCTAGGTAAATAATTATCCAGCACATTTTCCATTTTTTGCTAATTGTGGTTTCCCTCCATCACTAAATCATTGCAGCCATAGCGTTGCTAGCTTTAATTGCTATAACTCATCAGTCCTTGGTCCGATCATCTCAAATATATAAGTATGTTTATAAATTGAGACTCCGATGTAGCCTGCAAAATTTCATCCTGATTGGCCAATAGGTGGCGCTTTAGCACTCAAAAACACCTAAAATCTTTAAAAATGTTGTTACAACAATACTACAAAGTCTACAGATAAATAAGAGGTGTCATTTGATTCAGTTCACTGATGTTAATAACTTTCTAATTACATGTTGTGTCATAAATTGGACTCCTTCTCTGGTATTTTGAATTATTCATTTAAAGACTACAGCTTGTAATACCAAGGTCAAAAGGTCAATCTGAACAAAACTCGGTGAACATCTTTGACAAAGGTCCCTGATCAACATTCATAACATTTGAAGACCTTTGGACCAATTTTGACCCACTTTCACTGAGGTCCTTTATGCTTGAAGGGGTCCATTGGGTCCATTGGGTCTGTTTATGTCATCCTTATCAAAGGTTTTAACATGGAGAAACAAAATACTTTGCAAACGCAACAAAGACAGAAATTGTTACCATTACTCATGTATTCCTTCAAACCTTTGTAGATCAGTAAATTGAAATATAAACGTATATTAGGTTTTAAAGCCCGTGCTCATTGTTCATGACAAATGAAGGCCTGTTGATGAACTCTGATTTCTTTTTGGCCTCTCTGCCTCGAAGGCCCAAAGTGCGTTAGGCCTTATTAGGCCTATTAGGCTCAAAGTGCATGAGAGCTTCTTGGGCTTATGAGTGCTTGGACCCGCTCATTGCCGCTTGCGGCTATATTTATTAGGGTCCAAGCACGCAGTGCGTAGGACCCTATTGTTTTTGTTAGAGTTTTTCTTATTATTATTAGGGTCCAAGCACGCAAGTGCGTAGGACCCTATTGTTTTTGTTAGAGTTTTTCTTATTATTAGGGTTCAAGCATGCAATGCATTGAACCCTACTGGAATTGTGAGAATTTTTCTTATTAGGGTTCAAGCATGCAATGCATTGAACCCTATTGAAATTGTCAAGAATTTTCTTCTTATTATTATTATTATTTTTCTGCCCTGAAACGGAACGCACAGCCCAAACCGTAAGTCCTAGAGACACCAAACTTGGTCAATAAGTAGTAGTCCCTCCCGCTACTCAGGCGCAAGAAATCAGCCCTGTCGGCCACAAGGGGGCGCTATAGCGCAGGTCAACGCGTTTGGGTCTATATCTCCTAAACCAGATTTTTGCCAGACAAACCATATTTTTTTTCTGGTTCTATGGGTCCAAATAAACCTTTTGGCTATTTTGAGTATTTAGCTCCGCCCACTTAGATTTTTCGCAATACTGCAAAATGTGCGAAACCTACTTTTGTGTACTAGTCCTCCAATCTTTGCCCAATCCTCATGTGTTTGGTGTCAAAAAATTCAGAAGAGTGTCCTGGTCAATAATTATCAAAAACATTTTAAGTTTTCCATACAACATGGCTGCCATATGCAAATGAACCCCTCTGGATAAATTCAAAATAATTCAGAATTAATTGAAAAATCTGTAACTCAAGAATTCTTCAGCCAAAAAAATTCAAACTTCACAGGCCATGTCAGTAGCCCATTCTGAGGTAGCCATTCGATTTTTGGGCGCATAAGTAATTAGGGGGCGGAGCAACAAAAACAGGGCATTTTCTCTGCCTCTGAACATCCGATCAAGCTGAAACTTGGCATCCAGCATCCTCTCGCCAGTCTACAAGTGTGCATTTAAAGACGTTTGGATACATCGAAATTTGTGGTCGCCATCGGCCAATAAGCATTCAGCAGGCCATTTGACAGGCTTAACATTGACCAATCATGACGAAACTTGAATGGTGTCTATATGTAGCCACTTTCTAACAACCAGTCGAGTTTCAAAAGATTTGACCACTGGGGGGCGCTATTTCAAAAAATTACACATTATTACATGTTATTACAATATTATTACAATTTTCGCCTACAGCCTATTGTACTACCATGTGACAAACAATTTTGCCTATACATGTTTATTAAAAATCTGTATCGTTTTTTTGTAATAGATAAATGTTTCAAAACCCTACTTTTTGAACTAGTCTCTGGATTTTGATCCAATCTTTTCAAAATTGGTCTAGAACAATTCTTTGGCCTCTCTACATAAATAATTATCAAAAACATTTTCACTTTTCTACTCAGGGTCATGTGGATCAATCAATTATTTCCTGCGTACGTGGCATTGTTAGCTCGATTAGCTATAACTCACCAGTCATTGGTCAGATCATGTCCAACCTTTGAGGATTTATACATATTGAGATTCTAATAGAGTATGCCAAGTTTGGTCCAGATTGGCCTTTGGGTGTGCCTTAGCACTCAAAAACACTGAAAAATCAATTAAAATGCTATTACAATGTTATTACAAGGTCCACGTATAAACAATTGGTGTCATGTGACTCAGTCCACTAAGATGAACAACTTTCTAATTACATGTTATGTCAAAAATTGCACTGCTTGTCTTTTATTTTGGCTTATTCTTTCAAAGATTTGGTCCCACGTTATATTAAGTGTCTCTAATAACTACGTAGTTACATGTGAACAACATATGCAACAACTGTGTAACTACTGATGATTTAGTCACTGTTACAGATGGATTACAGAAGTTCACCTTATGTAATTACACATGTGTATGAACTTCAGTTTTGCCTCATATAATTACACAAGTGTATCTTAATAGTTGTAACAGCCTATTCTCTCTCATGTAATTACACAAGGGTAATAACTAATGTAATAATAAATCTAATTACATTTGTAATCAGACTGGAACAGCAGTTTTTGTGTTTTTTTTCCAGCAGTAAAATGAAGTATGTGATAACTTACATTAAGACATTATTTATACTGTATCTGCCAGCTTTCCTAACATTTAGCCAGTGTTTATGTGGATGGTGCTGTGACACTGTAACCAGTTTCAGCTTTAAACCATTCTGTAATGTGACAGAACAGCAGACGTCCCCTTATATTAAAATATAACTTTTATAAAATTAATTAAATGTATTGCATTTCCCCCAAAATAAACATGCTTCCTTTACCTGCTGGAAAAGACTTCTGATCTATAAGGTATCAAAAAGATACACTTGTGTAATTACTTGAGGCAAAACTGAAGTTGATACACATGTGTAATTACATAGGCTATACTTCTATAATCCATCTGTAACATTGTCTAAATCATCAGTAGTTACAGTGTTGTTGCATATGTTATTCATGTGTAACTACACAGTTATTAGAGACACTTAATATAAAGTGGGACCAAAGATTTCACTATACAAAGACTTACTATACAAAGGCTTGAAGCCTGTTTAAGCCTAATATAATAGAAGGCTTGAGGCCTTTTTAGGCCTAATGGGCGAAACCAAAAGCTTGAGGCCTTTTTAGGCCTACTGGGCTAAACCAGAAGCTTGAGGCCTTTTTAGGCCTAATGGGCTAAACCTGCAGAAGGGCCCGTACTGCTGTTGTGTGCTTGAACCCGCTCATTGCCGCTTGCGGCTATATTGGTGATTATAATCGCTCGAGTATAATCACAAATTTCTCCGTAGAGCCCAAACCATAAGTCCCAGGTCCACCAAACTTGGAGTTTATGTTCATGAGGAGACTCTGACCTCCTATAACAACAATCACCCCAGTTGGCCAATGGCTGGCGCTACAGCATATATACAAACTTTTACCCATATTTTGAACACATTATTGCCTGTAAACTTTGAACAGAGTGACATAGAAACAAAATTCTTTTTTCTCCTGATTCCTTGGGACCTGCTGAACAAGTGTACCCTGGGTCACTTTTAGCTCCGCCCACTTAGTTTTTGAGCTAATTTGCATAATTTGAAAAACCTATTCTTGCGAACTAGTCTCTGGATTTTTGGCCAATTTTCATCAGGTTGGTACCACACGATTCAGAAGAGAATACCCCTTAATAATTATCAAAAAAACTTTGACATTTGTAAACAATATGGCCGCCATAAGCCAACAAACCCTTCTGATATAGAACATAACTGACTTAAAGGACTGGAACTCATAAATGCTTTTTCTGATTCTCACAATCCTTCATACACATTTGTAAGAGCATGTATAGATTACCATGCACCCCACAACATGAAAATAAAAAAATCCTCCAGTTGTCCATAGGGGGGCGCAGTTCCAAATGGTCTAAGTTTTCAACACGTTTTTTGCTGTAACTTAAGATCAAAGTGGCCTACGCATGAAATTCTTTTTTTTATCTCATTCTTTGGGACATTCTTAACATGTCAGACCATAAAAAATGTTCGTTCCTTATTCATATGTTTAGCTAATTTGCATAATGTGCAAACTCTACTCTTGCGAACTCTCTGAATTTTTCACTGATCCTCATACAGTTACTGTCACATTATGCAGAAGAGAGCATTCTGCAATATTTATCAAAAACATTTGGATATCCTTATATAATATGGCCGCAACGAGCTAACAAATCTTTCTGGACTGGAGATGAACTTAAGCAGCTCAAACTCACCAATGTTAAGCCTCAGTCTCTCATTCTCATGGACAACCTTGACAAATTGTGGACTTTTTCTAAACTCTGACTTTCCTTGCTTGTTTCCTTTCTATTAACAACTTTTGCACATAGTTGCCATATAGGGCTACTTGGGCTTTTGCGTGCTTGGACCCGCTCATTGCCACTTGCGGCTATATTTATTATTATTATTATTCTGTTTCTTCCCTGAAACGGAACGCACAGCCCAAACCGTAAGTCCTAGAGACACCAAACTTAGTCAATAGGTAGTAGTCCCTCCCGCTACTCAGGCGCAAGAAATCAGCCCAGTCGGCCACAAGGGGGCGCTATAGCGCAGGTCAACGCGTTTGGGTCTATATCTCCTAAACCAGATTTTTGCCAGACAAGCCATATTTTTTTCCTGATTCTCTGGGTCCAAATAAACCTTTTGGCTATTTTGATTATTTAGCTCCGCCCACTTAGATTTTTCGCAATACTGCAAAATGTGCGAAACCTACTTTTGTGTACTAGTCCTCCAATCTTTGCCCAATCCTCATTCATTTGGTGTAAAAAAATTCAGAAGAGTGTCCTGGTCAATAATTATCAAAAACATTTCAAGTTTTCCATACAACATGGCTGCTATATGCAAATGAACCCTTCTGGATAAATTCAAAATAATTCAGAATTAATTGAAAAATCTGTAACTCAAGAATCCTTCAGCCAAAAAAATTCAAACTTCACAGGCCATGTCAGTAGCCCATTCTGAGGTAGCCATTCGAATTTTGTGTGCATAAGTAATTAGGGGGCGGAGCAACAAAAACAGGGCATTTTCTCTGCCTCTGAACATCCGATCAAGCTGAACCTTGGCATCCAGCATCCTCTCGCCAGTCTACAAGTGTGCATTGAAGGACGTTTGAATACATTGAAATTTGTGGTCGCCATCAGCCAATAAGCATTCAGCAGGCCATTTGACAGGCTTAACATTGACCAATCATGACCAAACTTGACTGGTGTCTATATGTAGCCACTTTCTAACAACCAGTCGAGTTTCAAAAGATTTGACCACTGGGGGGCGCTATTTCAAAAAATTACATATTATTACATGTTATTACAATATTATTACAATTTTCGCCTACAGCCTATTGTATTACCATGTGACAAACAATTTTGCCAATACATGTTTATTAAAAATCTGTATCGTTTTTTTGTAATAGATAAATGTTTCAAAACCCTACTTTTTGAACTAGTCTCTGGATTTTGATTCAATCTTTTCAAAGTTGGTCTAGAACAATTCTGTGGCATCTCTAGGTAAATAATTATCAAAAACATTTTGACTTTTCTACTCAGGGTCATGTGGATTAATCACTAAATTCCTGCGTACGTGGTATTGTTAGCTTGATTAGCTATAACTCACCAGTCATTGGTCAGATCATGTTCAAACTTTGAGGATTTATACATATTTGGACTCTAATGGTGTCTGCCAATTTTGGTCCACATTGGCCTTTGGGTGTGCCTTAGCACTCAAAAACACTGAAAAATCAATTAAAATGCTATTACAATGTTATTACAAGGTCCACATATAAACTATTGGTGTCATGTGACTCAGTCCACTAAGATGAACAACTTTCTAATTACATGTTATGTCAAAAATTGCACTGCTTGTCTTTTATTTTGGCTTATTCTTTCAAAGATTTCACTATACAAAGACTTACTATACAAAGGCTTGAAGCCTGTTTAAGCCTAATATAATAGAAGGCTTGAGGCCTTTTTAGGCCTAATGGGCGAAACCAAAAGCTTGAGGCCTTTTTAGGCCTAATGGCCTAAACCAGAAGCTTGAGGCCTTTTTAGGCCTAATGGGCTAAACCTGCAGAAGGGCCCGTACTGCTGTTGCGTGCTTGAACCCACTCATTGCCGCTCGCGGCTATATTTAGGGTTCAAGCACGAAGTGCGTAGAACCCTATTGGAATTGTGCGGATTTTTCTTCTTATTATTATTATTATTATTATTTTTCTGCCCTGAAACGGAACGCACAGCCCAAACCGTAAGTCCTAGAGACACCAAACTTGGTCAATAGGTAGTAGTCCCTCCCGCTACTCAGGCGCAAGGAATCAGCCCAGTCGGCCACAAGGGGGCGCTACAGCGCAGGCCAACGCGTTTGGGTCTATATCTCCTAAACTAGATTTTTGCCAGACAAGCCATATTTTTTTCCTGATTCTCTGGGTCCAAATAAACCTTTTGGCTATTTTGATTATTTAGCTCCGCCCACTTAGATTTTTCGCAATACTGCAAAATGTGCGAAACCTACTTTTGCGAACTAGTCCTCCAATTTTTGCCCGATCCTCATCCATTTGGTGTCAAAAAATTCAGAAGAGCCTCAAGGTCAATAATTATCAAAAACATTTTAAATTTTCCATACAGCATGGCTGCCATATGCAAATGAACCCTTCTGGATAAATTCAAAATAATTCAGAATTAATTGAAAAATCTCTAACTCAAGAATCCTTCAGTCAAAAAATTTCAAACTTCACAGGCCATGTCAGTAGCCCATTCTGAGGTAGCCATTCGATTTTTGTGCGCATAAGTAATTAGGGGGCGGAGCAACAAAAACAGGGCATTTTCTCTGCAGCCGTACATCCTATCAAGCTCAAACTTTGCACGCAGCATCATTGGGCAAGATTACAAGTGCGACTATAAGGACATTTGGATACATTGAAATTTGTGGTCGCCATCGGCCAATAAGCATTCAGCAGGCCATTTGACAGGCTTAACATTGACCAATCATGACCAAACTTGACTGGTGTCTATATGTAGCCACTTTCTAACAACCAGTCGAGTTTCAAAAGATTTGACCACTGGGGGGCGCTATTTCAAAAAATTACATATTATTACATGTAATTACAATATTATTACAGTTTTCGCCGAAAGCCTATTGTAGTACATTGAGACAAACAATTTGGCCTATACATGTTTATTAAAAGTCTGTATCGTTTTTTTGTAATAGATAAATGTTTCAAAACCCTATTTTTTGAACTAGTCTCTGGATATTGATCCAATTTTGTCAAACTTGGTCTAGAACAATTCTGTGGCATCTCTAGGTACATAATTATCAAAAACATTTTGACTTTTCTTCTCAGGGTCATGTGGATTAATCACTAAAATCCTGCGTACGTGGTACTGTTAGCTTGATTAGCTATGACTCACCAGCCATTGGTCAGATCATGTCCAAACTTTGAGGATTTATACATATTTGGACTCTAATGGTGTCTGCCAATTTTGGTCCACATTGGCCTTTGGGTGTGCCTTAGCACTCAAAAACACTGAAAAATCAATTAAAATGCTATTACAATGTTATTAAAAGGTCCACATATGAACTATTGGTGTCATATGACTCAGTCCACTAAGATGAACAACTTTCTAATTACATGTTATGTCAAAAATTGCACTGCTTGTCTTTTATTTTGGCTTATTCTTTCAAAGATTTCACTATACAAAGACTTACTATACAAAGGCTTGAGGCCTTTCTAGGCCTAATATAATAAAAGGCTTGAGGCCTTTTTAGGCCTAATGGGCGAAACCAAAAGCTTGAGGCCTTTTTAGGCCTAATGGCCTAAACCAGAAGCTTGAGGCCTTTTTAGGCTTAATGGGCTAAACCTGCAGAAGGGCCCGTACTGCTGTTGCGTGCTTGAACCCGCTCATTGCCGCTCGCGGCTATATTTAGGGTTCAAGCATGCAATGCATTGAACCCTATTGGAATTGTGCGGATTTTTCTTCTTCTTCTTATTATTATTATTCTTTTTCCGCCCTGAAACGGAACGCACAGCCCAAACCGTAAGTCCTAGAGACACCAAACTTGGTCTACTGGTAGTAGTCCCTCCCGCTACTCAGGCGCAAGGAATCAGCCCTGTCGGCCACAAGGGGGCGCTACAGCGCAGGCCAACGCGTTTGGTTCTATATCTCCTAAACCAGATTTTTGCCAGACTAGCCATATTTTTTTCCTGGTTCTATGGGTCCAAATAAACCTTTTGGCTATTTTGATTATTTAGCTCCGCCCACTTAGATTTTTCGCAATACTGCAAAATGTGCGAAACCTACTTTTGCGAACTAGTCCTCCAATTTTTGCCCGATCCTCATCCATTTGGTGTCAAAAAATTCAGAAGAGCCTCAAGGTCAATAATTATCAAAAACATTTTAAATTTTCCATACAGCATGGCTGCCATATGCAAATGAACCCTTCTGGATAAATTCAAAATAATTCAGAATTAATTGAAAAATCTCTAACTCAAGAATCCTTCAGCCAAAAAATTTCAAACTTCACAGGCCATGTCAGTAGCCCATTCTGAGGTAGCCATTCGATTTTTGTGCGCATAAGTAATTAGGGGGCGGAGCAACAAAAACAGGGCATTTTCTCTGCAGCCGTACATCCTATCAAGCTCAAACTTTGCACGCAGCATCATTGGGCAAGATTACAAGTGCGACTATAAGGACATTTGGATACATTGAAATTTGTGGTCGCCATCGGCCAATAAGCATTCAGCAGGCCATTTGACAGGCTTAACATTGACCAATCATGACCAAACTTGACTGGTGTCTATATGTAGCCACTTTCTAACAACCAGTCGAGTTTCAAAAGATTTGACCACTGGGGGGCGCTATTTCAAAACATTTCATATTATTACATGTTATTACAATATTATTACAATTTTCGCCTACAGCCTATTGTACTACCATGTGACAAACAATTCTGCCAATACATGTTCATTAAAAATCTGTATCGTTTTTTTGTAATAGATAAATGTTTCAAAACCCTACTTTTCGAACTAGTCTCTGGATTTTGATCCAATTTTGTCAAAGTTTGTCTAGAACAATTCTTTGGCATCTCTAGGTAAATAATTATCAAAAACATTTTGACTTTTCTACTCAGGGTCATGTGGATTAATCACCAAATTCCTGCATATGTGGCATTGTTAGCTTGGTTAGCTATAACTCATCAGTCATTGATCAGATCATGTCCAAACTTTGAGTATTTATACAAATTGAGATTCTAATGGAGCACACCAAGTTTGGTCCAGATTGGCCTTTGGGGGTGCTTCAGCACTCAAAAACACTGAAAAATCAATAAATATGCTATTACAATGTTATTACAAGGCCCACATATAAACAAATGGTGCCATGTGACTCAGTCCACTAAGATGAACAACTTTCTAATTACATGTTATGTCAAAAATTGCACTGCTTGTCTTTTATTTTGGATTATTCATTCAAAGATTTCACTATACAAAGACTTACTATACAAAGGCTTGAGGCTTTTCTAGGCCTAATATAATAAAAGCTTGAGGCCTTTTTAGGCCTAATGGGCGAAACCAAAACCTTGAGGCCTTTTTAGGCCTAATGGCCTAAACCAACAGCTTGAGGCCTTTTTAGGCCTAATGGGCTAAACCTGCAGAAGGGCCCATACTGCTGTTGCGTGCTTGAACCCGCTCATTGCCGCTCGCGGCTATATTTAGGGTTCAAGCATGCAATGCATTGAACCCTATTGGAATTGTGCGGATTTTTCTTCTTCTTCTTATTATTATTATTCTTTTTCCGCCCTGAAACGGAACGCACAGCCCAAACCGTAAGTCCTAGAGACACCAAACTTGGTCTACTGGTAGTAGTCCCTCCCGCTACTCAGGCGCAAGGAATCAGCCCTGTCGGCCACAAGGGGGCGCTACAGCGCAGGCCAACGCGTTTGGTTCTATATCTCCTAAACCAGATTTTTGCCAGACTAGCCATATTTTTTTCCTGGTTCTATGGGTCCAAATAAACCTTTTGGCTATTTTGATTATTTAGCTCCGCCCACTTAGATTTTTCGCAATACTGCAAAATGTGCGAAACCTACTTTTGCGAACTAGTCCTCCAATTTTTGCCCAATCCTCATGTGTTTGGTGTCAAAAAATTCAGAAGAGCCTCAAGGTCAATAATTATCAAAAACATTTTAAATTTTCCATACAGCATGGCTGCCATATGCAAATGAACCCTTCTGGATAAATTCAAAATAATTCAGAATTAATTGAAAAATCTGTAACTCAAGAATCCTTCAGCCAAAAAATTTCAAACTTCACAGGCCATGTCAGTAGCCCATTCTGAGGTAGCCATTCGATTTTTGTGCGCATATGTAATTAGGGGGCGGAGCAATAAAAACAGGGCATTTTCTCTGCATCTGTACATCCTATCAAGCTCAAACTTGGCATGCAGCATCCTCTCGACATTCTACAAGTGGGGATTTAAGGACATTTGGATACATTGAAATTTGTGGTCGCCATCGGCCAATAAGCATTCAGCAGGCCATTTGACAGGCTTAACATTGACCAATCATGACGAAACTTGACTGATGTCTATATGTAGCCACTTTCTAACAACCAGTCGAGTTTCAAAAGATTTGACCACTGGGTGGCGCTATTTCAAAAATTTACATATTATTACATGTTATTACTATATTATTACAATTTTCGCCAAAAGCCAATTGTAGTACATGGGGACAAACAATTGTGCCTATACATGTTTATTAAAAATCTGCATAGTTTTTTTGTAATCTATAAATGTTTGAAAACCATACTTTTCGAACTAGTCTCTGGATTTTGATCCAATCTTGTCAACGTTGGTCTAGAACAATTCTTTGGTATCTTTAGGTAAATAATTATCAAGAACATTTTGAGTTTTCTACTCAGGGTCATGTGGATTAATCACTACATTCCTGCATACGTGGCATTGTTAGCTTGATTAGCTATAACTCATCAGTTATTGGTCAGATCATGTTCAATCTTTGAGGATTTGTAGATATTGAGATTCTAATGGAGTATGCCAAGTTTGGCCCAGATTGGCCTTTGGGGGTGCTTCAGCACTCAAAAACACTGAAAAATCAATAAAAATGCTATTACAATGTTATTACAAGGTCCACATATAAACAATTGGTGCCATGTGACTCAGTCCCCTACGATGAACAACTTTCTAATTACATGTTATGTCAAAAATTGCACTGCTTGTCTTTTATTTTGGCTTATTCATTCAAAGATTTCACTATACAAAGACTTACTATACAAAGGCTTGAGGCCTGTTTAGGCCTAATATAATAAAAGGCTTGAGGCCTTTTTAAGCCTAATGGGCGAAACCAAAAGCTTGAGGCCTATTTAGGCCTAATGGCCTAAACCAACAGCTTGAGGCCTTTTTAGGCCTAATGAGCTAAACCTGCAGGAGGGCCCGTACTGCTGTTGCATGCTTGAACCCGCTCATTGCCGCTTGCGGATATATTTAGGGTTCAAGCATGCAATGCACTGAACCCTATTGGAATTGTGAGGATTTTTCTTATTATTATTATTATTATTTTTCTGCCCTGAAACGGAACGCACAGCCCAAACCGTCAGTCCTAGAGACACCAAACTTGGTCAATAGGTAGTAGTCCCTCCCGCTACTCAGGCGCAAGGAATTAGCCCAGTTGGCCACAAGGGGGCGCTACAGCGCAGGCCAACGCGTTTGGGTCTATATCTCCTAAACCAGATTTTTGCCAGACAAGGCATATTTTTTTCCTGGTTCTATGGGTCCAAATAAACCTTTTGGCTATTTTGATTATTTAGCTCCGCCCACTTAGATTTTTCGCAATACTGCAAAATGTGCGAAACCTACTTTTGCGAACTAGTCCTCCAATTTTTGCCCAATCCTCATGTGTTTGGTGTCAAAAAATTCAGAAGAGCCTCAAGGTCAATAATTATCAAAAACATTTTGAGTTTTCTATACAGCATGGCTGCCATATGCAAATGAACCCTTCTGGATAAATTCAAAATAATTCAGAATTAATTGAAAAATCTGTAACTCAAGAATCCTTCAGCCAAAAAATTTCAAACTTCACAGGCCATGTCACTAGCCCATTCTGAGGTAGCCATTCGATTTTTGTGCGCATAAGTAATTAGGGGGCGGAGCAACAAAAACAGGACATTTTCTCTGCAGCCGTACATCCGATCAAGCTGAAACTTGGCATGCATCATCCACTCGCCATTCTACAAGTGTACTTATAAGGACATTTGGATACATCGAAATTTGTGGTCGCCATCGGCCAATAAGCATTCAGCAGGCCATTTGACAGGCTTAACATTGACCAATCATGACGAAACTTGACTGGTGTCTATATGTAGCCAGTTTCTAACAACCAGTCGAGTTTCAAAAGATTTGACCACTGGAGGGCGCTATTTCAAAAAATTACATATTATTACATATTATTACAATATTATTACAATTTTCACCTACAACCTATTGTACTACCATGTGACAAACAATTTTGCCTATACATGTTTATTAAAAATCTGTATCGTTTTTTTGTAATAGATAAATGTTTCAAAACCCTACTTTTCAAACTAGTCTCTGGATTTTGATCCAATTTTGTCAAAGTTTGTCTAGAACAATTCTGTGGCATCTCTATGTAAATAATTATCAAAAACATTTTGACTTTTCTACTCAGGGTCATGTGGATTAATCACCAAATTCCTGCATATGTGGCATTGTTAGCTTGGTTAGCTATAACTCATCAGTCATTGATCAGATCATGTTGAAACTTTGAGTATTTATACAAATTGAGATTCTAATGGGGCACACCAAGTTTGGTCCAGATTGGCCTTTGGGGGTGCTTCAGCACTCAAAAACACTGAAAAATCAATAAAAATGCTATTACAATGTTATTACAAGGCCCACATATAAACAAATGGTGCCATGTGACTCAGTCCACTAAGATGAACAACTTTCTAATTACATGTTATGTCAAAAATTGCACTGCTTGTCTTTTATTTTGGATTATTCATTCAAAGATTTCACTATACAAAGACTTACTATACAAAGGCTTGAGGCTTTTCTAGGCCTAATATAATAAAAGCTTGAGGCCTTTTTAGGCCTAATGGGCGAAACCAAAAGCTTGACGCCTTTTTAGGCCTAATGGCCTAAACCAGAAGCTTGAGGCCTTTTTAGGCCTAATGGGCTAAACCTGCAGAAGGGCCCATACTGCTGTTGCGTGCTTGAACCCGCTCATTGCTGCTCGCGGCTATATTTATTATTATTATTCTTTTTCTCCGATAAAACGAATCGCCCAGACCAAACCGTAAGTCCTAGAGACATGAAACTTGGTCAATAGGTAGTAGTCCCTCCCGCTACTCAGGTTCGCGAAATGAGCCCAATCGGCCTAAAGGTGGCGCTATTGCGCAACACAACGCGTTTGGCTCCATAATTCCTTCCCCAGATTTTTGCCAGACATGACATATTTTTTTCCTGATTCCTTGGGTCCAACAAAACAACTTTGTAATTTGGACCATTAAGCTCCGCCCACTCAGATTTTGAGCTAATTTGCATAATATGCAAAAACTACTTTTGCGAACTAGTCCTACGGTTTTCATCCAATCCTCATGTTTTTGGTGTCAAAAAATTCAGAAGAGCCTGAACCTCAATAATTATCCAGCACATTTTTAATTCTTTACTCAAAATGGCTGCCATATGCAAATTAATCCTTCTGGAAAAATCTAAATAATTCTTATTTAATTGAAAAATCTGTAACTCGAGAATCCTTCACCCAAAAAATTTGAAACTTGACAGGCTTATTCCTAAAGAGACTCTGAGGACACCTATCAATTTTTGTGCGCATAAGTCATTAGGGGGCGCTGTAAATGCTATGTAGCTGTTTCTCAGCATCCGTACATCCGATCAAGTTGAAACTTTGCAAGTACCATCTATTCCAAAGACTATAAGTGAATCTTTCAGGACACTTTGAAATATTTAAATTTGTGGCCGCCATCGGCCAATAAGCTTTCAGCAGCCATTTGACAGGCTTAGCATTGGCCAATCCTCATGATACTTGACAGCTATCTCTATCTCACCACCTTCTAACAACCTGCGAAGTTTCAAAACATTTGGCCACTGGGGGGCGCTATTACAGAAAATCAAGTATATCTTGTACAGATTGTCATTTTTGGTCAAATAACTTAGATGCCCTCATGCAGTGCAGTGTTCCAAACCATTTTGTCATTTGAAGTCTATTAAAAAAGTGCTTAGTTTTTTTTCAATCCTCAAATGTTTGAAATTAGCACTTTTCGAACTAGTCTGTGGAATTTGAAGCTACCTTCTCAAATCTGGTCTAGAAATACTCTGTAGCCTCTCTAGGTAAATAATTATCCAGCACATTTTCCATTTTTTGCTCATTGTGGTCTCCCTCCTTCACTAAATCATTGCGGCCATAGCATTGCTAGCTTTAATTGCTATAACTCATCAGTCCTTGGTCCGATCATCTCAAAATTGTAAGTATTTTTATAAATTGAGACTCTGATGTAGCTTGCAAAATTTGATCCTGAATGGCCAATAGGGGGCGCTTTAGCACTCAAAAACCCCTAAAATCTTAAAAAAATGTTGTTACAACAATACTACAAAGTCTACAGATAAATAAGAGGTGTCATTTGATTCAGTTCACTGGTCTGAATCACTTTGTAATTACATGTTATGTCATAAATTGTACTCCTTCTCTGGTATTTTGAATTATTCATTTAAAGACTACAGCTTGTAATACCAAGGTCAAATGGTCAATCTGAACAAAACTCGGTGAACATCTTTGACAAAGGTCCCTGATCAATTTTCATAACACTTGAAGACCTTTGGACCAATTTTGACCCACTTTCACTGAGGTCCTTTATGCTTAAAGGGCCCTTATGGGTCCATTGGGTCTGTTTATGTCCTGCTTATCAAAGCCTTTAACATGGAGAAACAAAATACTTTGCAAACACAACAAAGACAGAAATTTTTACCATTACTCAAATATTTCTTCAAACCATTGGAGATCAGTAACTTGAAATATAAACATACATTAGGTTTAAAGCCCCCTGCTCCTAATTCATGACAAATGAAGGCCTGTTGAGGAACTCAGACCTTTTTTCAGCCTCTCTGCCTCAAAGTCCCAAACTGCATTAGGCCTTATTAGGGCTTTTGGCTCAAAGTGCATGAGAGCTTCTTGGGCTTATGCGTGCTTGGACCCGCTCATTGCCGCTTGAGGCTATATTTCTTCTTCTTCTTATTATTCTTTTTCTCCGATAAAACGAATCGCCCAGACCAAACCGTAAGTCCTAGAGACATGAAACTTGGTCAATAGGTAGTAGTCCCTCCCGCTACTCAGGTTCGCGAAATGAGCCCAATCGGCCTAAAGGTGGCACTATTGCGCAACACAACGCGTTTGGCTCCATAATTCCTTCCCCAGATTTTTGCCAGACATGACATATTTTTTTCCTGATTCCTTGGGTCCAACAAAACCACTTTGTAATTTGGACCATTAAGCTCCGCCCACTTAGATTTTGAGCTAATTTGCATAATATGCGAAACCTACTTTTGCGAACTAGTCCTACAGTTTTCATCCAATCCTCATGTTTTTGGTGTCAAAAAA
Organism: Colossoma macropomum; assembly: GCF_904425465.1. Classification (NCBI taxonomy): domain Eukaryota; kingdom Metazoa; phylum Chordata; class Actinopteri; order Characiformes; family Serrasalmidae; genus Colossoma; species Colossoma macropomum. The sequence continues at coordinate 20,211,046 of NW_023494799.1, read as the reverse complement.
TTCAGAAGAGCCTGAACCTCAATAATTATCCAGCACATTTTTAATTCTTTACTCAAAATGGCTGCCATATGCAAATTAATCCTTCTGGAAAAATCTAAATAATTCTTATTTAATTGAAAAATCTGTAACTCGAGAATCCTTCACCCAAAAAATTTGAAACTTGACAGGCTTATTCCTAAAGAGACTCTGAGGACACCTATCAATTTTTGTGCGCATAAGTCATTAGGGGGCGCTGTAAATGCTATGTAGCTGTTTCTCAGCATCCGTACATCCGATCAAGTTGAAACTTTGCAAGTACCATCTATTCCAAAGACTATAAGTGAATCTTTCAGGACACTTTGAAATATTTAAATTTGTGGCCGCCATCGGCCAATAAGCTTTCAGCAGCCATTTGACAGGCTTAGCATTGGCCAATCCTTATGATACTTGATATCTATCTCTATCTCACCACCTTCTAACAACCTGTGAAGTTTCAAAATATTTGGCCACTGGGGGGCGCTATTACAGAAAATCAAGTATATCTTGTACAGATTGTCATTTTTGGTCAAATAACTTAGATGCCCTCATGCAGTGCAGTGTTCCAAACCATTTTGTCATTTGAAGTCTATTAAAAAAGTGCTTAGTTTTTTTTCAATCCTCAAATGTTTGAAATTAGCACTTTTCGAACTACTCCGTGGAATTTGAAGCTACCTTCTCAAACCTAGTCTAGAAATACTCTGTAGCCTCTCTAGGTAAATAATTATCCAGCACATTTTCCATTTTTTGCTCATTGTGGTCTCCCTCCTTCACTAAATCATTGCAGCCATAGCATTGCTAGCTTAAATTGCTATAACTCATCAGTCCTTGGTCCGAACATCTCAAAACTTTAAGTTTGTTTATACATTGAGACTCTGATGTGGCTTGCAAAATTTGTTCCTGATTGGCCAATAGGGGGCGCTTTAGCACTCAAAAACACCTAAAATCTTTAAAAATGTTGTTACAACAATACTACAAAGTCTACAGATAAATAAGAGGTGTCATTTGATTCAGTTCACTGATCTAATTGACTTTGTAATTACATGTTATATCATAAATTGTGCTCCTTTTCTGGTATTTTGAATTATTCATGTAAAGACTACAGCTTGTAATACCAAGGTCAAAAGGTCAATCTGAACAAAACTCAATGAAAATCTTTGACAAAGGTCCCTGATCAATATTCATAACATTTGAAGACCTTTGGACCGATTTGACCCACTTTCACTGAGGTCCTTTATGCTTAAAAGGCCCTTATGGGTCCATTGGTTCTGTTTATGTCCTGCTTGTCAAAGCCTTTAACATGGAGAAACTAAATACTTTGCAAACACAACAAAGTCAGAAATGTTACCATTACTCATGTATTTCTACAAACCTTTGTAGATCAGTAAATTGAAATATAAACATATATTAGGTTTTAAAGCCCGTGCTCATAGTTCTTGACAAATGAAGGCCTGTTGATAAACTCTGATTTCTTTTCGGCCTCTCTGCCTCGAAGGCCCAAAGTGCGTTAGGCCTTATTAGGCCTATTAGGCTTAAAGTGCATGAGAGTTTCTTGGGCTTATGCGTGCTTGGACCCGCTCATTGCCGCTTGCGGCTATATTTATTATTATTATTATTGGGCTTGTTGGGACAGGATTCAGCTCAAGTCTCAGGTCATAAAATCTGAGCCCTTTACATTTAGAAGTGATCTAGGTTTAACCTGGGTTAACCTGAGCTGGTGCCACTTGGTGGTCATTCTGTGGTAGAACAGCTGATGCAGAATGTGAATCTCAACACCGATGCCTGTGACGAGGTGAGCAGCCGCTCCTAAACTGCACTTTTTAAACATCATACACTCTTTTATCCTCAGTGCTGTAAAAAAAACACTGCACAAAGAGAGTCTGTTGTTTTGGAGGAGAGAGATCACCTGAAGTTGTGGTGGAGCTGCAGGTTTGGAGATGATGATGTGGCCTGACTCATAGTGCCGATGATGTATGGACTGCAAACAGAGAGAAAAGAAACATGTGCATCAATAAATGGGCATAAACAAAGGTAGAGCTTGAAGTGAGGGGTTTCTGATAAAGTGACCAGTTATGTATACACAGCGAACCCTTGGACAGAGTGATCTGATAGTGGCTGATACATGATGTGAAGCCACAGATGCGTGGATCTTCAATATATACATAATTTAATGTCATGAAGAAGAAGAGTCAGATGAGGCCATAATTTCTGTTTGAAAAATGCTCTTTTATTGAGAGCAAAGGAAAACAATGCCACTTGAAAAGCAATGGAAAATTGAGGTAGTTCACTCCTAGCCCTAATCTTTCTTCTGATGGTCACCAAACACAAACCCACTCTAACTAATCCAAATCTGGGCACAAAATAGCACACAGATACACCAAAATATGATTGGTGTATCTGTGTGTGTGTGTTTGCGTGACAGTAAGTGTTTTCTCTCAGCTCTGTGTGGTGATGTCATGGAGAGAAGTTTGTTTTTATAAAACACAGACATGTGACAGTGTGTGTCTATGTCTCTTTTCTAAGCAAACAGTTCCGTTAAAGGGGAACTCCACCGATTTTTACTATTTTCCGCATAATCAAGTGGTTAAGATGTAAACAGAGTCATTCAGAGTGGTTTGGTGCGAAACACTCCATTCTAGAGAAACTTACAGAGTCAGAATAGTTCACAGTGGTGGTGATAGGAACCAGACGTCCACCTCTAAAAGCTCCCTGACAAAAAGCTATTACATGAAATGGTTATGAATACACTGCCTGATGTCTGAGTGTGCGTGTGTCTCACCAGTGCTGGTATTTGTAGTTGAGCAGGCCGTTGAATATTTCCCCCAGAGAGCTGATGTGGTGCAGACTATCGAGGATTAGAACCAGAGGAGCTTCAGCGTCTGGCCCTGCAGAACACTGTTCCACTACTGCAGCTAAATACTGCCTCAACTCCTACAGAGAGAAACAATAAAAACAATATAGCTGCGAGCGGCAATGAGCGGTTTCAAGCATGCAACAGCAGTACGGGCTCTTCTGCAGGTTTAGCCCATTAGGCCTAAAAAGGCCTCAAGCTTCTGGTTTAGCCCATTAGGCCTAAAAAGGCCTCAAGCTTTTTGTTTCGCCCATTAGGCCTAAAAAGGCCTCAAGCCTTTTATTATATTAGGCCTAAAAAGGCCTCAAGCCTTTGTATAGTAAGTCTTTGTATAGTGAAATCTTTGAATGAATAAGCCTAAATAAAAGACAAGCAGTGCAATTTTTGACATAACATGTAATTAGAAAGTTGTTCATCTTAGTGGACTGAGTCACATGGCACCAATTGTTTATATGTGGGCCTTGTAATAACATTGTAATGGCATTTTTATTGATTTTTCAGTGTTTTTGAGTGCTGAAGGACCCCCAAAGGCCAATCTGGACCAAACTTGGCATACTCCATTAGAATCTCAATTTGTATAAATACTCAAAGTTTGAACATGATCTGACCAATGAATGTTGAGTTATAGCTAACCAAGCTAACAATGCCACGTATGCAGGAATTTGGTGATTAATTCACATGGCCCTGAGTAGAAATGTCAAAATGTTTTTGATAATTATTCACCTACAGATGCCAAAGAATTGTTCTAGTCCAACTTTGATAAGATTGGATCAAAATCCAGAGACTAGTTCGAAAAGTAGGGTTTTCAAACATTTATCGATTACAAAAAAACTATACAGATTTTTAATAAACATGTATAGGCAAAATTGTTTGTCACACTGTATTATAATAGGCTGTACGTGGAAATTGTAATAATATTGTAATAACATGTAATAATATGTACATTTTTGAAATTTGAAATTATATATAAGTGCTCAAGGTTTTCAGATGATACAACCAAAGACTGATGAGTTATAGCAAATCAAGCTGGCTATGCCATGGCCGCAGTGATGTATTGATGGAGCAACACAAGGTCGAGTGAAAAAGTCAATATTTTTTTGATAATTATTTACCTAGTCAGGCGACAGAGTATTTCTAGACCAAATTCGAGAAGTTTGCATCAAAACTCAGAGACTAGTTCGAAAAGCATGGTTTTCAAACAGTTAATGAATACAAAAAAACTATGCATTTTTATAATAAACATGCAATGGTAAAATTGTTTGGCATACTGTACTACATAAGATTCATACAGAGCATGGGTCAAAAATAGTAATAATATGTTCATATCATGTAATAATATATAATTTTTTATGAATAGCGCCCCCCAGTGGCGAAATCTGTTGAAACTTCACTGGTTGTTAGAAAGGGGCTACATGTAGACACCATTCAAGTTTCGTCATGATTGGTCAATGTTAAGCCGGTCAAAAGCCTGCTGAATGCTGATTGGCTGATGGCGGCCATAAATTTAAATGAATCAAATTGTCCTTCAAGATTCACTTATAGTCTGTCTAGTAGATGCTACATGCCAAGTTTCAGCTCAATCGGATGCACGGATGCTGAGAAACAGTTAACTGGCAATTGCCCCGCCCCCTAATGACGTATGCCCACCAAAATTGATATGCTACCACAGAATCTGGTCTTAAATGTGCATGTCAAGTTTCAATATTTAAGGCAGAAGCATTCTCCACTTATAGAGTTTTAAATGAATTATGAGCTATTTCAGAAGGGTTCATTAGCATATGGCAGCCATATTGTTTATAAAAGTCAACATTTTTTTGATAATTATTGAGGGTCAGACTCCTCTGAATTTTTTGATGCCAGACACATGAGGATTGAGTGAAAACCCTAGAACTAGTTCGCAAAAGTAGGTTTTGCATATTATGCAAATTAGCAAAAAATCTAAGTGGGCGGAGCTAAATGGTCCAAATTGCAAAGTTGTTTGGCTTGACCCAAGAAATCAGGCAAAAAAAGAATGTTGTCTCTAGACATCATGGTGTAGAAGTTATAAGGCAAAATGTGTTTTGATGCTCTATAGCGCCCCCCTTTGGCCAATCGGGGTCATTTTTGTTGCCTGGCGAGATGCACACAAACTACATCTAGCCACCAAGTTTGGTGCCTCTAGGCCTGACGGTCTGTTCTCCACAACACGTTTTTCAGGAGAAAAAGAATAATAAATATAGCCGCAAGCGGCAATGAGCGGGTTCAAGCACACAACAACAGTACAGGCCCTCCTGCAGGTTTAGCCTAAAAAGGCCTCAAGCTTTTGGTTTCACCCATTAGGCCTAAAAAGGCCTCAAGTCTTCTATTATATTAGGCCTAAACAGGCCTCAAGCCTTTATATACTAAGTCTTTGTATAGTGAAATCTTTGAATGAATAAGTCAAAATAAAAGACAAGCAGTGCAATTTTTGACATAGCATGTAATTAGAAAGTTGTTCATCGTAGTGGACTGAGTCACATGACACCAATTGTTTATATCTGGACCTTGTAATAACATTGTAATAGCAATTTAATTGATTTTTCAATGTTTTTGAGTGCTAAGGCACACCCAAAGGCCAATGTGGACCAAAATTGGTCTACTCCATTAGAATCTCAATATGTATAAATCCTCAAAGTTTGGACATGATCTGACCAGTGACTGGTGAGTTATAGCTAATTGAGCTAACAATGCCACGTATGCAGGAAATAATTGATTGATCCACATGACCCTGAGTAGAAAAGTTCAAATGTTTTTGATAATTATTTACGTAGAGAGGCCAAAGAATTGTTCTAGACCAATTTTGAAAAGATTGGATCAAAATCCAGAGACTAGTTCGAAAAGTAGGGTTTTGAAACATTTATCTATTACAAAAAAACGATACAGATTTTTAATGAACATGTATTGGCAAAATTGTTTGTCACATGGTAGTACAATAGGCTGTAGGCGAAAATTGTAATAATATTGTAATAACATGTAATAATATGAAATTTTTTGAAATAGCGCCACCCAGTGGTCAAATCTTTTGAAATTCGACTGGTTGTTAGAAAGTGGCTACATATAGACACCAGTCAAGTTTGGTCATGATTGGTCAATGTTAAGCCTGTCAAATGGCCTGCTGAATGCTTATTGGCCGATGGCGACCACAAATTTCAATGTATCCAAATGTCCTTACAGTCGCACTTGTAATCTGCCCCAATGATGCTGGATGCAAAGTTTGAGCTTGATAGGTTGTACGGCTGCAGAGAAAATGCCCTGTTTTTGTTGCTCCGCCCCCTAATTACTTATGCACACAAAATTCGAATGGCTACCTCAGAATGGGCTACTGACATGGCCTGTGAAGTTTGAAATTTTTTGGCTGAAGGATTCTTGAGTTACAGATTTTTCAATTAATTCTGAATTATTTTGAATTTATCCAGAAGGGTTCATTTGCATATGGCAGCCATGCTGTATGGAAAACTTAAAATGTTTTTGATAATTATTGACCTTGAGGCTCTTCAGAATTTTTTTACACCAAATGGATGAGGATTGGGCAAAAGTTGGAGGACTAGTTCGCAAAAGTAGGTTTCGCACATTTTGCAGTATTGCGAAAAATCTAAGTGGGCGGAGCTAAATAATCAAAATAGCCAAAAGGTTTATTTGGACCCATAGAACCAGGAAAAAAATATGGCTTGTCTGGCAAAAATCTGGTTTAGGAGATATAGACCCAAACACGTTGGCCTACGCTGTAGCGCCCCCTTGTGGTCGACTGGGCTGATTTCTTGCGCCTGAGTAGCGGGAGGGACTACTACCTATTGACCAAGTTTGGTGTCTCTAGGACTTACGGTTTGGGCTGTGCGTTCCGTTTCAGGGCGGAAAAAGAATAATAATAATAATAATAAGAAAAATTCTCACAATTCCAATAGGGTTCAATGCATTGCATGCTTGAACCCTAATAATAATAATAATAAGAAGAAGAAAAATCCGCACAATTCCAATAGGGTTCTACGCACTTCGTGCTTGAACCCTAAATATAGCCGCAAGCGGCAATGAGCGGGTTCAAGCACGCAACAGCAGTACGGGCCCTCCTGCAGGTTAATGTTTTGAAACATTTATCTATTACAAAAAAACGATACAGATTTTTAATAAACATGTATAGGCAAAATTGTTTGTCCCAATGTACTACAATAGGCTGTAGGTGAAAATTGTAATAATATTGTAATAACATGTAATAATATGTAATTTTTTGAAATAGCGCCCTCCAGTGGTCAAATCTTTTGAAACTCGACTGCTTGTTAGAAAGTGGCTACATATAGACACCAGTCAAGTTTCGTCATGATTGGTCAATGTTAAGCCTGTCAAATGGCCTGCTGAATGCTTATTGGCCGATGGCGACCACAAATTTCGATGTATCCAAACGTCCTTCAATGCACACTTGTAGACTGGCGAGAGGATGCTGGATGCCAAGTTTCAGCTTGATCGGATGTTCAGAGGCAGAGAAAATGCCCTGTTTTTGTTGCTCCGCCCCCTAATTACTTATGCACACAAAAATCGAATGGCTACCTCAGAATGGGCTAGTGACATGGCCTGTGAAGTTTGAAATTTTTTGGCTGAAGGATTCTTGAGTTACAGATTTTTCAATTAATTCTGAATTATTTTGAATTTATCCAGAAGGGTTCATTTGCATATGGCAGCCATGTTGTATGGAAAACTTAAAATGTTTTTGATAATTTTTGACCTTGAGGCTCTTCTGAATTTTTTGACACCAAACTGATGAGGATTGGGCAAAAACTGTAGGACTAGTTCGCAAAAGTAGGTTTCGCACATTTTGCAGTATTGTGAAAAATCTAAGTGGGCGGAGCTAAATAATCAAAATAGCCAACAGGTTTATTTGGACCCATAGAACCAGGAAAAAAATATGGCTAGTCTGGCAAAAATCAGGTTTAGGAGATATAGAACCAAACGCGTTGGCCTGCGCTGTAGCGCCCCCTTGTGGCCGACAGGGCTGATTCCTTGCGCCTGAGTAGCGGGAGGGACTACTACCAGTAGACCAAGTTTGGTGTCTCTAGGACTTACGGTTTGGGCTGTGCGTTCCGTTTCAGGGCGGAAAAAGAATAATAATAATAATAATAAGAAAAATCCGCACAATTCCAATAGGGTTCAATGCATTGCATGCTTGAACCCTAATAAGAAAAAGAAGAAGAAAAATCCGAGCAAAAGCAATAGGGTCCTACGCACTGCGTGCTTGGACCCTAAAAATCCGCACAATTCCAATAGGGTTCTACGCACTTCGTGCTTGAACCCTAATAAGAAGAATAATAATAAGAAGAAAAACTCTAAAAAAACAATAGGGTCCTACGCACTTGCGTGCTTGGACCCTAAAAAACTCTAACAAAAACAATATATATATATATATATATATATATATATATATAAATATAGCCGCATATATTGGGTCTTCGAGGCAGAGAGGCCGAAAAGAAATCAGAGTTTATCAACAGGCCTTCATTTGTCAAGAACTATGAGCACTGGCTTTAAAACCTAATATATGTTTATATTTCAATTTACTGATCTAAAAAGGTTTGTTGAAATACATGAGTAATGGTAACATTTCTGACTTTGTTGTGTTTGCAAAGTATTTAGTTTCTCCATGTTAAAGGCTTTGACAAGCAGGACATAAACAGAACCAATGGACCCATAAGGGCCTTTTAAGCATAAAGGACCTCAGTGAAAGTGGGTCAAATCGGTCCAAAGGTCTTCAAATGTTATGAATATTGATCAGGGACCTTTGTCAAAGATTTTCATTGAGTTTTGTTCAGATTGACCTTTTGACCTTGGTATTACAAGCTGTAGTCTTTACATGAATAATTCAAAATACCAGAAAAGGAGCACAATTTATGATATAACATGTAATTACAAAGTCAATTAGATCAGTGAACTGAATCAAATGACACCTTATTTATCTGTAGACTTTGTAGTATTGTTGTAACAACATTTTTAAAGATTTTAGGTGTTTTTGAGTGCTACAGCGCCCCCTATTGGCCAATTAGGAACAAATTTTGCAAGCCACATCAGAGTCTCGATGTATAAACAAACTTAAAGTTTTGAGATGTTCGGACCAATGACTGATGAGTTATAGCAATTAAAGCTAGCAATGCTATGGCTGCAATGATTTAGTGAAGGAGGGAGACCACAATGAGCAAAAAATGGAAAATGTGCTGGATAATTATTTACCTAGAGAGGCTACAGAGTATTTCTAGACTAGGTTTGAGAAGGTAGCTTCAAATTCCACGGAGTAGTTCAATAAGTGCTAATTTCAAACATTTGACGATTGAAAAAAAACTAAGCACTTTTTTAATAGACTTCAAATGACAAAATGGTTTGGAACACTGCACTGCATGAGGGCATCTAAGTTATTTGACCAAAAATAACAATCTGTACAAGATATACTTGATTTTCTGTAATAGCGCCCCCCAGTGGCCAAATATTTTGAAACTTCACAGGTTGTTAGAAGGTGGTGAGATAGAGATAGATATCAAGTATCATAAGGATTGGCCAATGCTAAGCCTGTCAAATGGCTGCTGAAAGCTTATTGGCCGATGGCGGCCACAAATTTAAATATTTCAAAGTGTCCTGAACGATTCACTTATAGTCTTTGGAATAGATGGTACTTGCAAAGTTTCAACTTGATCGGATGTACGGATGCTGAGAAACAGCTACATAGCATTTACAGCGCCCCCTAATGACTTATGCGCACAAAAATTGATAGGTGTCCTCAGAGTCTCTTTAGGAATAAGCCTGTCAAGTTTCAAATTTTTTGGGTGAAGGATTCTCGAGTTACAGATTTTTCAATTAAATAAGAGTTATTTTGATTTTTCCAGAAAAATTAATTTGCATATGGCAGCCATTTTGAGTAAAGAATTAAAAATGTGCTGGATAATTATTGAGGTTCAGGCTCTTCTGAATTTTTTGACACCAAAAACATGAGGATTGGATGAAAACTGTAGGACGAGTTCGCAAAAGTAGGTTTCGCATATTATGCAAATTAGCTCAAAATCTAAGTGGGCGGAGCTTAATGGTCCAAATTACAAAGTTGTTTTGTTGGACCCAAGGAATCAGGAAAAAAATATGTCATGTCTGGCAAAAATCTGGGGAAGGAATTATAGAGCCAAACGCGTTGTGTTGCGCAATAGCGCCACCTTTAGGCCGATTGGGCTCATTTCGCGAACCTGAGTAGCGGGAGGGACTACTACCTATTGACCAAGTTTCATGTCTCTAGGACTTACGGTTTGGTCTGGGCGATTTGTTTTATCGGAGAAAAAGAATAACAATAAATATAGCCGCAAGCGGCAATGAGCGGGTCCAAGCACTCATAAGCCCAAGAAGCTCTCATGCACTGAGCCAAAAGGCCTAATAAGGCCTAATGCAGTTTGGGACTTTGAGGCAGAGAGGCTGAAAAAAGGTCTGAGTTCCTTAACAGGCCTTCATTTGTCATAAACTAGGAGCAGGGGGCTTTAAACCTAATATATGTTTACATTTCAATTTACTGATCTACAAAGGTTTGAAGACATATTTGAGTAATGGTAAAATTTCTGTCTTTGTTGCTTGGCAAAGTATTTTGTTTCTCCATGTTAAAGGCTTTGATAAGCAAGACATAAACAGACCCAATGGACCCAAAAGGGCCCTTTAAACATAAAGGACCTCAGTGAAAGTGGGTCAAATTGGTCCAAAGGTCTTCAAATGTTATGATAATTGATCAGGGACCTTTGTCAAAGATGTTCACCGAGTTTTGTTCAGATTGACCTTTTGACCTTGGTATTATAAGCTGTAGTCTTTAAATGAATAATTCAAAATACCAGAGAAGGAGTACAATTTATGACATAACATGTAAATACAAAGTGATTCAAACTTTGTAGTATTGTTGTAACAACATTTTTAAAGATTTTAGGTGTTTTTGAGTGCTAAAGCTCCCCCTATTGGCCAATCAGGATCAAATTTTGCAAGCTACATCAGAGACTGAATTTATAAACATACATAAAATTTTGAGATGATTGGACCAAGGACTGATGGGTTATAGCAATTTAAGATAGCAATGCCATGGCCGCAATGATTTAGTGATGGAGGGAGACCACAATGAGCAAAAAATGGAAAATGTGCTGGATAATTATTTACCTAGAGAGGCTACAGAGTATTTCTAGACCAGTTTTGAGAAGGTAGCTTCAAATTCCACGGACTAGTTCGAAGAGTGCTAATTTCAAACAATTAACGATTGAAAAAAAAGTATGCACATTTTTAATAGACTTGTAATGACCAAAGTGTTTGGAGCACTGCACTGCATGAGGTCATCTAAGTTATTTGACCAAAAATGACAATCTGTACAAGATATACTTGATTTTCTGTAATAGCGCCCCCCAGTGGCCAAATGTTTTGAAACTTCACAGGTTGTTAGAAGGTGGTGAGATAGAGATAGCTGTCAAGTATCATGAGGATTGGCCAAGGCTAAGCCTGTCAAATGGCTGCTGAAAGCTTATTGGCCGATGGCGGCCATAAATTTCAATATATCAAAGTGTCCTTAAAGAATCACTTAAAGTCTTACTAGTAGATGATACTTGCAAAGTTTCAACTTGATCGGATGTACAGATGCTGAGAAACAGCTATTAAGGCACATTAAGCATTTACAGCGCCCCCTAATGCCCAATGTGCACAAAAATGGATAGGCTACCTCAGAGTCTCTTTAGGAACAAGCCTGTCAAGTTTCAAATTTTTTGGGTGAAGGATTTTTGAGTTACAGATTTTTCAATTAAATAAGAATTATTTAGATTTTTCCAGAAGGATTAATTTGCATATGGCAGCCATTTTGGTGACAAAATTGAAAATGTGCTGGATAATCATTGAGTCTTAGCCTATCCTGAATTTTTTGACACTCAAACTTGCGTGCTTGGACCCTTGACACTCAAATTTGCGTGCTTGGACCCTAATAAGAAAAACTCTAACAAAAACAATAGGGTCCTACGCACTTGCGTGCTTGGACCCTAATAAGAAAAACTCTAACTCTAAAAAAGGCCTCAAGCTGTGGGTCTTATTCATAAGCAGAGTGAATAGAACTGAAAGGAACTCAGTTCATCAAAAGATCTTAAGTTGCCTTAAACAATGAGTAGAGGTCTTTAAACACATTATGGGTTTACATTCATATGTACTGATCTACACCAGTTTGTAGAACATCCAAGAGGTCGTCAACATAGATGTCAAAACTACATGTCTAATGGCAGCATTTCTCACATAGTAGCACTTGCACACTGGATTGGTTCTATATTTACCCTTTGATTTGATGTAGGCCACAGTGAGGCCTAATGCACTCATAAGGCGCAGTAATGGTGTGAGGAGCTCAGTGAAAGTGGGTCAGAATTTGTCAGAAGGTTTCAATATGGTAAGATTATTGATCAGGGACCATATACGAGGCTGTAAACTAAGTTTTGAGTAGACTGACCTTTTGACCTTTGTATAATAAGTCTTTGTATAATGTAGACTCTGAATGAATAAACCAAAATAAAAGACAAGCAGTACAAATTTTCAAATAACATGTAATTAGAAAGTTGTTCAGGTCACTGAACTGAGTCAAATGGCCCCAATTATTTGTCTGCAGACCTTGTAATAACATTGTAATAGCATTTTAATTGATTTTCAAGTGTTTTTGAGTGCTGAAGCGCCCCCTAAAGGCCAATCTGGACCAAACTTGGCATCCTCCATTATAGTCTTCAGTTGCACAAATCAACCAAGAATGGACATGATCTGACCAATGGCTGTTGAGTTATAGCAAATCAAGCTAGCAATGCCATGGTTGCAGTAGTTAATTGATTAATTTTCAATACACTCAGTAGAAAAGTCAAAATGTTTTTGATAATTATTGAGGATCAGTGTCTTCTGAATCTTAAGATACTAACTTGATGATAAGTGGCAAAACATCCTGAGACTAGTTCACAAGAATAGGTTTTTCACATTATGCAAATTAGCTCAAAAACTAAGGGGCTGGGGCAAAAAGTGTCTGAGATGCACTTGTTCAGTACATCCCAAGGAATCAGCAGAAAAAGGAATTTTGTCTCTGTCTCACTCTGATCAAAAGTTACAGGCAAAAATATGAGTAAAGTTGAGAAAGATGAAAAGTTGAAACATAGGGCTAAAGTAAAGTATGAGTTCAGTGAAAGTGGGTCAGAATTAGTGAAAAGGCCACAATATGGTATGATTCTTGATCAGGGACCATATCCAAAGATGTTTACCAAGTTTTGGTCAGATTGACCTTTTGACCTTTGTATAATAAGCCTTCGTATAATGTAGTCTTCGAATGAATAAGCCAAAATACCAGACAAACAGTACAATTTGTGACAGAACATGTACTTAGAAAGTTGTTCAGGTGAGTGACCTGAGTCGTATGGCACCATTTGTTTATCTGTCGACCTTGTAATAACATTGTAATAGCATTTTAATTGATTTTTAAGTGTTTTTGAGTGCTAAAGCGCCCCCTAAAGGCCAATCTGGACCAAAATTGGCAAACACCATTAGAGTCCAAATATGTAAAGGTCCTTAAAGGTTGGACATGATCTGACCAATGACTGTTAAGTTATAGCTAATCAAGCTAACAATGCCACGGTGACTGTAATTAATTGATTGATCCACACGACCCTGAGTAGAAAAGTCAATATGTTTTTGATAATTATTTACCTAGAGATGCCAAAGAATTGTTCTACACCAAGTTCGAAAAGATTGGATCAAACTCCAGGGACTAGTTCGAAAAGTAGGCTTTTTAAACAGTTACCGATTACAAAAAACTATGCAGTTTTGTAAAAATATGCATTGGCAAAATTGTTTGGAATAACATACTTAATATGATACACAAGGATTTTCAAGTTAACTTGTAATAAAAGAGTAATAATATGTAATAATATGTTAATTTTTATGAATTGCGCCCCCCAGTGGCCAAATCTTTTGAAACTTGGTTGGTTGTTAGAAAGTGGCTAAATGTAGAGATCATTTAAGTTTCATGGTGATTGGTCAATGTTAAGCCTGTCAAAAGCCTGCTAAATGCTGATTGGCCGATGGCAACCATATACTTCAATGAATCAAATTGTCCTTATGGATTCACTTATAGTCTGGCCAACAGATGGTATCTGCAAAGTTTCAGCTAGATCGGATGTACAGATGCTGAGAAACAGCCATGTAGCATTAACTCCGCCCCCTAATTACATATGCGCACAAAAATCGAATGGCTACCTCAGAATGGGCTATTAACATGGCCTGTCAAGTTTGAAATTTTTTGGCTGAAGGATTCTTGAGTTACAGATTTTTCAATTAATTCTGAATTATTTTGAATTTATCCAGAAGGGTTCATTTGCATATGGCAGCCATGTTGTTTAGAAAAGTCTAAATGTTTTTGATAATTATTGACCTTCAGGCTCTTCTGAATTTTTTGACACCAACTACATGGGGATCGGGCAAAAATTGTAGGACGAGTTCGCAAAAGTAGGTTTCGCATATTATGCAAATTAGCTCAAAATCTAAGTGGGCGGAGCTAAATGGTCCCAATGGCAAAGTTGTTTGTTTGGACCCAAGAAACCAGGAAAAAAATATGTCTTGTCTAGGAAAAATCTTTTTTTAGGAGTTATAGGCCAAAACGCGTTGACCTGCGCAATAGTGGCCCCTTGTGGCCGACTGGGCTGATTCCTTGTGCCTGAGTAGCGGGAGGGACTACTACCTATTGACCAAGTTTCAAGTCTCTAGGACTTACGGTTTGGGCTGTGCTTTCCGTTTTAGGGAAGAAAAATAATAAGAAGAAAAACCCTGACAATTCCAATAGGGTTCAATGCATTGCATGCTTGAACCCTAATAAGAAGAAGAAGAAAAATCCAAGCAAAAACAATAGGGTTCTACGCACTGCATGCTTGAACCCTAAAAATCCTCACAATTCCAATAGGGTTCAATGCATTGCATGCTTAAACCCTAATAAACATACTGTTTAATTCAGTGTATGTAACTGTTTTGCTGAGCGCTGTTCATTTTACAAAATATTTTACACATTCTTTTTATTTTCCGGATGTATGTAAGCACGAAAGAACACAGGAATGAGAGTCTATGTGACAGAGAGTGAACTGCACACATCCTTATATGTGGAAAACTCATTCTCATGTATTTATAATTCTGATTCTTATTTTGATTCCGATTCTGATTTTAATCTCGATTTCATTTCTGATTGATTTGAAAAAAATGTACATTCAGATTTTAATAAGAGTTATACTCCGATTCCAAATCAATTCAATTCCTATTTTAATTCACATTCTGATTTTGATTCCAAATCCATTTTTTTATTTTAATTATGACTTTGATTTAATTTCTTTATTAGTTTTATTCAAATTTTAATTTCAGTTCTGATTTAGATTCTCACTGTAGTTTTGATTTGGACTTTCTGATTCCAATTAAAATTTAGGGTTTAATTCTGATTTCAATCCAATCTGAATTCTTATTTTGATTAAAATTTCGACTGAGATTCTGATTCCAATTTCATTTCTAATTCTGAATCCGATTTAGATTCTGATCCTGATTCCAATTTCGATTCTGATTTCAATCTCAATTTCATTTCTAATTTTCTGATGTTTCTTCAGATTTAGATTCTAATACCAACTTAGAGTACTGTTCTGATTTTAATCCAATTTCAATTCTTATTTTGATTCACATCCAAATTTTCATTCCAAATTTGATTCTGAATCCAATTCAGTTTTCTGATTTTGATTATGATTTTGATTCAATATCAGAGTTTTATTCAGATTCCAACTTCTGTTCCAATTTTAATTCTCACTGTGGTTTTGACCCCAATTCAAAATTAGGGTCTAATTTAGATAACAATCCAACTTGAATTCTTATTTTGATTCAGATTTCGATTGAGATTCTGAATCCAATTTCATTTCTGATTTTGAATCCGATTTAGATTCTGATCCTGATTCCAGTTCCAGCAGAGATTTTGATTTCAATTCTGATTCCGATTTCTGTTCTGATTCTGAGTTTGTAGTGTGAGCAGAGTGGTGGGCGTACCTTGCTGGATTTGTGGTCTACGTTGAATGTGACAATGTTGTCATCGCTGGGCGTGCGTCCCTCATGCAGTACGATGTGTTCAGCGAGCCGCTGGGCCAGGTGTGTTTTACCTGTTCCACTTGGGCCTGACAGGATGAGGCGCCGGTGCTCCTGCAGCAGAGACACGTACCGCTGCAGAACCGGCCGAGGGATCAACGTCTCAAACACCAGAGCGTCTACACACTGAGAGCGCACACCTGGACAATACACATAAAGCAAAAGAAAGCGTGGGGTGGGTAGGGGGGCTGTGGGGCTGTGATTATTCACCAAACTATGACTTTAAAATCAAGAACACACTGATATAGGCCCTTTTCGTTACCTCTCAGAGAGATGTTGATTGTGTCGTTCTCTCCCACCAGGTAGCCACAGGGAAGTAGTTCCGGCGTGTCTGCTCCGCTGGGTCTCAGCACATCCCCGATGCGATAACCCTCCACACTGTCTGAGCCTAGTCCCAGCTGACTGACCGGATCTACGTGCCTGATGTACTCCTACAGTCAGGAGGATGAAGGAGTACAGGTGAAACATCGTGCTAAAAGGTTCTCACTTACTTTAATTCAGCGATAGCCACATTAGCATGTCTGGGTAAAGTATTACTATGACTAATTAGCTTTTAACAGTTACAACAGCCCAGCTGTCATACCTGTTTATATCATTGCTATCTCTGAAACAGTAACTGTATAGGAGAAGAAAAAGTAGTCTTAGAGTCTATAAATGTAAAAACAAAAGGATTGCTTTTTTTTAAAAAAAAGCTTCAACGTTGTCTTAGGACAGCGATACAAAAGAAATATATAAACATATAAAATTGGATCTGCACATATATCATCAGTGTTCAGCAAAAACTTTGCATTTCCATTACTTTTTTACATAAAGACATAGTTTGTTATGCTTTCCCAGGTGGTTGCTAAGGTCCTCAGAAAAAGAAAATCTTGTTACATTAACTTCCATTACAAGTTCTTCTATAAAGCAAAGCAATATAATCTAGGTATTACTGACACAGATTACTACAGTAGACTACTGTATTTTTAATTTTTTTTTACTTTCTTTGTTTGGTATACTGTTATATGGTTTATTGTTCGGTTGATTATTTTTTTAATGTTTGGATTGTCTTTCTTTTCACTTTATTTGTTTGCCTCATGTAATGTCTGTCTTGCTTTTTCTTCTCCTGTAAATATACCATTTTGGAGATGAAGGTTTTGATCCGATATATGTAATGATGTGCTTACTTTAAAAAGCCGTCTGACCACTCCGTCCAGAACGTTCCACTTGGTTTTTCCGCTCACCCCAATACAGCCAATCATGAAGTCCCGTGGCCTGCATTCCTGAATCAGAACCAGAATCCGAATCAGCCAATTACGCTTTCACATACAAGGAATTTATTCAGAGTGTGCGAACAAAAAACTGAATATCTGTATACTCCACTATGAGCAAAAAAATGAAAACATTTTAATGGTTTTAACAACAAATCATTAAATAAATAGATGCCGTAAGTCAGTGTGTGAGAGTTTTTCACTTTTATTTCTTCAAATGTTGACGTTTTGTGTGTAAATGTGCAGACAGTCTTTTACAAAAAGAAGAGTCAGTATTGATCCACTCAGCACTGACAGCTTCAAACAGCTGAAAAACACTGCTGAGCTAGTTTGAGTTTAATGTGAGAACAAATATTCTCTATAGGGTTTAAATCTGGACTGACCAGCCAAAAATATCAGAAATCAGTAAAAACCACTATATTTTGGGCTTGGAACATTTTTGCATGGGATGTGCTAATTAAAATGTAAGTAAAATATATTAAAATACATAAATACATACAGCAATGTAAAATAAAAATATGCAAAACAGTACAGGTTCAGGTAGAACAAACTAGCAGAAGATGGTTTACGAAATATCTATATTGAGTATTAAAAACATATATAGCAATGAATAAAGTGTGTGCAGTTGAGTGCAGTACACAGCATTTATGTGAAGCAAGCAGTAGAAACCAGCAGTTTATATAAAGAAAATAAACAAATAATGCAGAGTTCAAACAGAACGCAGACTGACCTCTCTCCATGGTGCGTCTTCCTGCAAATTGACCACAATCTTCACGTGCCGGCCCTCTGTACGGAAACTGTCACCTCCAGCATCGTCCAGCAGCATGTCTAAGACCGGAGGGAGGAGTATCAGCACAAGAAAACATAAATTCAGCTTTTAAGTTTGAGAACCAACCTCACAGTTTCGTGCCAGTCCTTTCAGTCTCAGTCATGTTTTACAGTGAATCAAATTGTAAAATAATTCCAGAAGGGATCCCTTTTTTATTGATGGTCATCACCTCAGCTGAAAGTCAGTTGTGATTGGTCTATTTACATTCATTAAATCAGCAGTTTGTCTCCATGACAAGATTCTAATCCACCATCTTAAATACTGGGCAGGCCTCTCACCCACAGTTTTAAAATGGCTTAAATCATATTTAGTTAACAGACAGTTCTTGGTTTCACTGGGAAATCATTCATCAAAAAAATTTAACATTTCTTGTGGAGTCCCACAAGGTTCAGTTTTAGGGCCTTTGCTTTGGTCCTTTACATGTTACCTCTAGGTGATGTCATTAGGAGACATATAGCTATGCTGACGACACACAACTATACATTTCCATTCCTTCTGATGATCAAGACTCTGTAGAGCTGTGTCTCTCAGTGGATGTCTCAAAATATTTTATCTTTTTATACTGATCGTAGGTACTAAAACTCAGAGAAAGCTGCTTTATGAGAAGCTCGGCTCTTTAGCTTCATATATCAAATGTGCAGCAGGAAACCTGGGTGTGATCTTAGAATCTGAGCTCTGTTTTACCTGCATGTAAACACAGCCAGTCACTAAAGTAGCTTTAATAATTTGAGAAATATCACTAAAGTTCGGCCTTTTCTCTCTCAGAGCGATGCTGAGAAACGTGTAGCTCCGTTTGTTCAGTAGTTTCATCACTGTAATGATCTTCTTACTGGAGAAAACAATCCATCCTGTATAACTACAGAATGCAGCAGCACGGATCCTCACAACACCAATACAGAGAGCTCATATCCCCCCGTTTACACACTGTAGTAACTACCTGGATCTTTTAGGAGAGATTTAAAGCTCTGCTGCTGGTTTTTAAAGCTCTAAATGACCTTAAAGCTCCTAAATGTCTGTCTGTTTATGTTTGCAGATACTGGTCTCTGCAAACACTTTACGTAAAATACACAAAACATAGAGAGACTCTTATTCTGCTTCTACACGGTGGAGCTCAGTTCACCTTTTATCAGACAGTTAAGCTCAGAGCTCGCTTTTAATAAACATCCGAAAAAACAGCTCTTTAACTCAGCGCTTCATTAAAACTCTACGGCTCTTCTGATCTGTCATTTTTAAAATGACTTTAAAGTAGAACTCATAATTGTTTGTATTACTGTTAAGTCACTTGTTAGCAATCACAAAACACTGTAATGATCCATGCTCAGGGCTGGGTAACTGTGTGTTGTTATTGTGTTCAGATAATGTTGTACGGTCTGCTTGGTTACTGCCATGTTTTAAATTAGTCATGTTCATGTTTCCAGTCTGTATGCAGCCGTGATGGTCTTGGAGGAGCTTTTTATACTATTAAGTGCTGTAGTTCAGAAAGTGCCTCGTAGCTTTGGTTATTGGTAAAGGTGGAATTTTGGTCGGTCAATATGAAGACTTGAATTTTTACAGAAGACTGTGGATGTTTTTCCATTTTTGTTTATGGTTTTGGTTTATTTCTTAATAAGATATCAATATCAAACAGTAAATTTGAGCAGTCATTGTGGGAAAAGCAATGCCAAATGTAGGTGCCCAATTTGGAACATTCATACGGCGCCACTTACCGAAGCTGGTGGACTCGGTGAGGTTGAGGCTGTGCTGCGACAGGCCGGCTGTGGGTGTCTGAGAGTGAGGGGGGTTAGAGAGTGAACTCTGAGATGATGCTCGGCCGCTTGTCTGGCTCTCGCTCTTCAGGCGATCGTTCTCCGCCTTCAGCTTCTCTATTTCAGACTAAACGAACAAACGCAAACATTTAGAGACCATCTTCACCTCAAAAACACTTCATCAATCAGTTTAAAGGAAAGGAAACTGAAAGGAGTGGAGAAACCGTGTATAAAAAAGTGCAGATTCTAAGCTTTCAATCGAGACACATTAGTGTCTTTTAGTAGAAAAGGAGATGTGGGTAACTGTTTGTGGGGGGGGTCACCTGCATGCGGTTCATGGCCTCTCTCAGTTGGTCCAGCTGGTGGGCGGAGCTTAGCGCCTCTAGCCGAATGTCTGTCAGCTTCATCTCCTTCTCCCGGAGCTCACTGCGCAGCTGCATCACCGTCTCAGCCTCTCCGTCCAAACAGTCCTGCAGCCTGCAGACAGTAAACAGCTCAGACACCAGAACTCAGCACATCATTACTGAAAGGCTCGTCTATGCATGTACACACTGCATTCACTCTGCTTTCACCACGCTTACTTACTCAACGAGTCCACACTTCAGTTCCTCTCTCCTAACTACAGAGCTTAAATATTAGTAAATACTGAATTACTCATAGTACATACTGAGTAATTCACAGTAGATATCAAACACATTTATAGTATATACTGAATAATTCATACTAGATACTGAATAATTCATATTAGATACTGAATAATTCATAGTAGACACTGAATAATACATACTAGCTATTGCATATATGGTATATACTAAATTATTCACAGAGGTTATTGAATAATTAATAGCAAATACTGAATAATTAATAGTAGATACTGAATAATTTATAACAGATGTTGAATAATTTATAATAGATGCTGAATAATTCATAGTACATACTGAGTAATTCATAGTAGATGGTGAATAATTCATAATAGATGCTGAATAATTCTAAGTAATTACTGAATAATTCATAGTAGATGGTGAATAATTCAAAGTGGTTACTGAATAATTCATAGTAAATGGTGAATAATTAACAGTAGATACTGAATAATTCATGGTAGATGCTGAATAATTCTAAGTAGTTACTGAATACTTTCTCGCATTTGCTGAATAATAAGTGCACATACATATTCAATAGCAGATGCTGAATAATTAAGAAGAAATTAATATTAGTTACTGAATGAGTCCAAAGGGCTCCCTAAAGAGTTTAAATGTTTATCATTCATAAGTGCTGCGTACAGTGAATTAGAGTGCGAGTTCCTGAGCAGTGGAGCGGACATGGTGGACGCGGTGGAGCCATTGTGGGTCAGTTTTGGGGAGGAGGGCAGAGAGTCGGTCATTTCCTCGATGTCCGAGTGTGAGGAGGCTGATTTTGGAGATTTCTTCTTGGTGAAGGCCTGCTTAAAGGAGCTCCGCAACTGCAAACAAAGAGAAAAGACAAAACAGAACATGAATGAGAAGAATTGTGAAACTACAACAGCATCATCAGGAGTGCTGGAGCACGGAGTGGGGGAGTGGAGGGCCAGGGTGCGGGGGTAGGGTGGTGGAGAAGAGCAAAAAACAGGATAAGCAAGAAAAGGGGGGGGGTTATGCATACTTTCAGTGACTGTCTCTACCTTATCACTTGCGTTATGCTTTGTTACTGTTACAGTTTATTTATACACATAGAGGCCACTTTATCAGAAACACTTGCCTTATAGCTTACTTGTTGGCCAGTTTATTAGAAACACCAATCATCTAGGTGCACTTGGTAGGTTTACAGTTACAAACTGTATATATTAACTATATATTGTGCACAGTCCACTCTGGTCTCCGTATTTATGGCATTTGGTTGTATTTATTGTTGGGCATGAGCATAATTTTCCACTTGCCTAGTGTATTTATTGAATACATCACATTTACTGTGCTGTAATTTACTAAGTCTTGTTTAACTGCACCAATTCCATTCACTGTGCATTTATCACTCTGTTATTAATGTACTGCATTGCACTGTCTTGTTAAACTGTACTGCACGCAGTTTTGGTCCCTCATGATATGTGCATCTGCAGGTAAATTATACTCAGAAAACATTTTGCAGGGGTTCTTACAGTGGTCCTGAAAGTCAAAACATAACAGCATTTAGGAGGCAAACTAAAGATGAATACAAAACAACATTAAGGGAGAACAAAAAGCATGAATTTATTATGTATGTGTTCTCCATTAATGCTGCTGTGTTCTTGACTTTTGCTTTGCTCCATAAACGCTATTGTGTTTTGTCTTTCCGGGCCACCTGAGGTTATTCTGAGGGGACAAGGACAAAAGACTATTTAAATTTTTCTTCTGTATGTCACATATCTTAATGTATGTGCTGTTATCTAAAGTGACTAGATGGAAATATAAAAGGGCAACAGTAAAAAAAAAAACAACCCATCACAGTTTAAGGCATAGAAGCATCCCTTTAATACAAAGGCAAAAGAGTGAGAAGCAATAGAGAAAGAGCAGGGGCAGACAGCAGGGGGCATTAAAGCTACCAGGCTAAAGGAGGTGTTAGTACTGCAGCGCATTAGCTGGGAGGGATGTAGCAGGGTTTGCTAACACATACGCTCTTACCTCATACACCTGCCAAAGCCACGGCACGCAAGAAACAGAGAAACAGAGACACAGAGAGGACATTTCAGCTGCTGGGTGGAAGCGTGATAGAGCCACGGAGCACAGACCACACACAACAACAGAAAATCCCTATATTTATAATCTAATAATCTAATCTGACTAGCTAGCAAGTGTGCTAAAGAAACAGCTTGGCAAAAAAATCAAATCTAATTCTCCCCAAATACAGTCGATCAGCTGAGACGTCTTTGGTGTCTGAAGTTTACTTCTACAGGTTTAGCACTGGAGCTACGAGGCTAATGTAGCTAACAAGTAATGGAAGCTTATACCCCACCAATTAGCACAGTGCTAACTGCATGCCTAAATCTAATCATGTGGAGTTGTTCAGTGATCTCTAAAAGACTTGATTATGCGGTTTCTGACACTGTACACCCTTAAAAATGGTTCTTCAAGGGTTCTTTAGTAAAATGAATGCTTCTAAACAGAACCATGAACAACTAATGAACCATGTGAATATATAAATGCTCCTTTGCAAGTTTTGCCTATTTAAAAAGGTTCTCCAAAGAACCTTTTTGGTATTATATTGAAATATTTTTGTTAAGATATACTGCATAATATACTCTTATCTATAGACATGGACTAATGTATGGACAAAGATGGTTACTATCACTGTTTTAGCCAGGCTTTTGAACATTTCTGTATATTTTTTAGACTCCAAACATGTCTTGGCACACTGAGTAGAATTGAGCACATTTGGATTAAGGGAAAAACTGTATATATTTTCACCAAGCTAATCCTTTAAACTGCAGAATGAAAAGGAGACAGGATGAACTCGGTAGGGAGAAAAGTTCTTCCTTGTTATTCACAGGTTTCCCTGAAAGACAACCCCCAAACACTGTCCTCTTTTCTAACACAACTGGACCCAGAGATCACCCCTGAGGCACGCCACCACTAACAGTGTAATACTGGCACTAAGAATCAACGTCTAAGGGACTAAGGAGCACACAACATTCACATTAGCCTAGGTAATACCACATGGAAAAGAAGGACTTAAAGTCCCAGGGAACACAGAGTAAAATGTATATAATAATATTAAACATCCAGCAAAGCTTGAATGAAAAATATAAGTCATAACTATGATAAAACATGGCTTAAAAACTGCTAATCAGCTCTATCGGAGAACTGTGTGGGCATAGCTGATGAGCAGCTTGATTGACAGCTCTCTGTCCAACACTCCTAGCCTGCTCCTCATACAGAACTGATCATAATTCGTCTTTTATGTAACGCTAAGTGGATGGAAAAAGTCATCCAGATGGACAGACACGCGTAAATGAAGGAATGAACAAATGAAAAAAATGTAAATGTTGATAAACGAGTGAACGGGCGACAGGCTGCTACAGACAGGTGGGCTAGCATGCTAGCTTCTGGTTATGCTGGGTTAGCTTAAGGACCGCCCAGTTTACATGGAGAGGAGAGAAATATACTGAAATATATCTGTCAGTTATTGGTCAGTGGAACATTATTCATAGGGTAAATTTAGTAAATGTTTACTGTTTGTCTGCAAGAACACGATTAACCTGATTAGAAACAAAACACAGATTTAGGTTCCCTGGTTCTTCAATAAAAAAGGTCTATCAACATAAACTGCCAGTAATCCTTAAGGTAATTCATTATCTTGTAGTGCTCCCAAAACTACTACTACCTGAAAAATACACACGCTCATGGCATATGAGTATTTTTCATTTTGAAACATACATATTAATCACCAGACTCTTCTGTTCCAACACAGGACACCAGCTGTGGCCAGTGAAAAACAAAAACCCAAAATTAAGCCCTATCTGGGGCTTTCAAAGGGGAATTTCAATGATTTATCAAACTTTCTGTAGAATTCAGTGGTAAACAAAGTTGTTCAGAGCTGTTCACAATGTAGATTTCTTTACAGTGGTGGTGATAGATACCAGGGGTCACCATGTCTACAACACAAATACAGACATTTTATTTACTATCTAAAACCACCAGTGAACCTACAAGTGTCTTCTGAGTTTTATATGAAATGTTGATGATGGAAAGATTAAGAATAAGTTTTCTTTGCAATCTATTTTGCCTCACAATGCCCTGCACGTACCCCTCCACAATTAATGGAAATGGATTAAAATAGTCAAAACGTTTCCACAAAACTATCATAAAACAGCGTCTCAGACATCAGGCAATGTATTCATAACCATTTCACATAATAACTTTCTGTGAAGGAGTTTTTAGAGGTGGACGTCTGGTTCCTATCACCATCACTGTGAACAATTCTGACTCGGTGAGTTTCTCTAGACCGGACCGTTTGACACCAAACCAATCTGAACAATCTTGTTTACATCTTAACCAGTTAATTATGTTATATTTTTTGAAAAACTGATGGAGTTGCCATATAGGTGTGCTCTCTGTAGGGAATGTGTTAACTTTTTTCCACTTAGAAAATCAACACAGCTGTAATTTGACTGGAGTGTTCAAAGTTTTGTATTATGACTGCATGTATGGCCTGCGTGTGTATCTGTCTTTAACAGCACGCTAACCCACAGTGTGTGTGTGTGTGTGTGTTGCACTAACCCAGTTCTTCTTCTTCTTCTTGCTGCTATTGTCAGGGTTCTCGATGTTGGAGCCCATGCTAGAGTGGCTGGTTGTGCTGGTGACGCTGGACATGCTGTCAGAGGAGTGCTGTCTGCGCATACGCAGCTCTGGCTGCATGCACGCCGAGCCGTTAGAACCTGCAGAACCAAAAACAAGCCACATATAAACCATTAGAATCTGCAGAACCAAAAACAAGCCACACACTGAACCACTGGAGCCTGCAGAACTAAAAAAACATACTGAGCTGTTAGAACTTGCAGAACCAAAACACACTGAGCTGTTAGAACTTGCAGAACCAAAAATATTAATTGAGCTGTCTAAACTTGTAGAACCAAAAACACACATGCTGAACGTTTAGAATCTGTAGAACCGAAAACAAGCCACATGCTGAGCCGTTAGAACCAGCATAAACAAAAACATACATGAGGAGCTGTTAGAACCTGCAGAACCAAAACACACCCTCACACTGAGCTGTTATAACCTGCAGAACCAAAAATACAAACTGAGCTGCTCGAACCTTTAAGAACCAAAAACGCACATGCTAGACCAAAAACACACAACACACACACACACAAACACACTAAGTCATTAGAACCTGCATAACTACAAAACACAAATCAACCTGCTAGAACCTGCAGAACAGTCATGAACCAAAGGGAGTTTAGAACAGAAAAAATAACACGATAATCATTAAAGGAACAGTTTAACACACACATCATCATCACACACTTTACTCAAGCCTGTTGAAAACAGCGAATCAAACACTGTCAGAAACTTTAGGTGGGCGATACGGCAAAAATCTCATAGAACTTTTCACGTTACACGACATCTGATTCGTTGTAAAAAGAGCCAGTACAGCTACATTTTAAAAAATACTAATAATTTGCCACTAAATCCAGTTAAATGGACTAATTTTTGCTCTCTTTATAATGAAACATGCAGGCATATTGTATTGTGACATAATACGCTTTGATGTGAGTCTGTGATGATTTAGGTATGCTCTCTCTCTCTCTCTCTCTCTCACCTGTGCGTTCAGTTTTGCAGGTGAGTTCAGGTGTGTTGATGACTCCATTAATAGCGGCCTGAGCCACAGCATTCTGTTTCTTCAGCAGCTCGATCGTCTTCCTCAGCTCGTTCAGCTCAGAGTCCTAACAAACACACACGCGCACACGTCAAAAATCTAGAAAAAAAATGATAATGCTAATTTCTGCTGGCAGCCCTATGTGATTTCTAATAGTATGTTAGTGATAAGCTAACACTGGTAAACAAACATATTTTGGCTGTTCTAGATTAAATACAGATCTTTGAAGCTTGCAAAAGTCATTCCATATGTTTTATCTGAAGCTTGTAACAGACTTTATCATATATGTGAGCTTGTACGTATCGGTGTTAAAGTGACTCTTTCAGTAAAGCGTCCTACATAGTGCTTTGAATATTGTGCTTAAGACCTCTACAGAGTCCTGTATACAAAACCATACAGTTACTGAGCACGTTTACATGCACTTAATAATCCGATCATTTTCAGATTTCTGCTGTTATCTGATTATTAAGTGGTTGTGTAAACAGCACACTCTGATTTCTTAGAGCAGATTAAGGTCTATAAATCTGATTAAGAAATCTGATAAAGAGGCTGATTTGAGCTCAGGAATGGGGGTTTCAGTGCATGTAAACCCTCACTCTGATTTCTTTCGTATCTCTCAGTCTGCACATGTGTGAAAACAATCTCCTGTCCCGGAAACAGCGAGCAGCGTTTAACACAGCACCCGCGAGATGCAGCCCAGCACTTTTGGAGTGACACTGAAACCGACTACACTCATTACTCAAGAGCATGAAAAACACACTGAACCAGTTACTGACACAATCTGATTTTCTGCAGTTATTGGATTATTAAGTATAATCACACTGAACCAGTTACTGACACAATCTGATTTTCTGCAGTTATGAGATTATTAAGTATAAACACACTGAACCAGTTACTGAAACAATCTGATTTTCTGCAGTTATAAGATTATTAAGGACAAACACAATGAACCAGTTACTGACACAATCTCATTTTCTGCAGCTATCAGATTACTAAGTGTGAACACACTGAACCAGTTACTGAAACAATCTGATTTTCTGCAGTTATAAGATTATTAAGGACAAACACAATGAACCAGTTACTGACACAATCTGATTTTCTGCAGCTATCAGATTATTAAGTGTGAACACACTGAACCAGTTACTGACACAATCTCATTTTCTGCAGTTATCAGATTATTAAGTGTATGTAAACACATTCAGTGTTTTAGCATTGTAGTGTTTTAGTGATGAAGTGTTGTAGTGTGGACCTTCTGCTCTGCGGTCATGGTGAGGCTCTTCAGTCTGATGGTCATGTTCGCCAGGCTCTGTTCAAACGCTGCCACCAGGTGGGCCTGAAAAACAAGACAGGAAAGAGAAGAAACAGTCAGACGGAGCTTGTGAAAGCATTATGATGTCAGCGAGAGCTGCAGAGTGTGTGGAGATAGCAGCTGGACTGAAGGTCAGCGATGTAATGCTGCTCAAATAACCAGACAAACCGAAACTAATCTGATGCTGTTAACATCAAACCACAGTCTGCTTCCTTCACGGCCTTCTGACCCAAAACGGTCAGTGCATTCAGAGAGTAACACAGAGAACAGAGGAAACACTGTAACAGCCTGGCTATCAAACTAACTCTACACAGAGAGTTACACAGAGTTAACCACCAACATAGCAGGGTCACTAACAGCTTTCACATTCTCAGCAGATCTACTTTTATTTAGTCTGTCATTCTGGGCTTTGATTTTAGTTTAGTTTTACTTAGTTTTAAAGGTCACATTAATAGTTTTAGTTTTTATTTTCCTGAAAAGTAACAATTTTAGTTTTGTTTTTAATTTTCTCAAAAGTAATAGGTCATATATTTGCCACTTTACATGTCAAAACAACGTAATAACAGCACTGAGGGACCACACTGATAAAGGAGAAAGGAGATATAAGGGCAGATACAGCAGTGTGGACATTAAAGGGTCAATAGTATCACAGTGCGTCTCCTAGTATCAGCATGTTTACATTGTTGATTGTTCATGGTTTAAACGCTAACGCAGTACAGCGTGTTTTCTGTAGCGTATGGGTTCAAAATGCTGCTATTATCTGAGTGACAGCGAGCATATTGTGCTTTGCATTAAGATCAGAGCAATAGGAAACTCCAGTGGAATCACAGAGTCATCACTCATCACACAATAACATCCACCCACACTTTAACCACCAGTATCAATATCACTCACAGCGTCACCTCACTGCTGCCTCCGCCCAGAACACGATCTGAGACTTTCCCTGAAATAAACACCAACTAAGCCACACAAACACACTCTCTAGCAGTGACAATACACTGTAGTTTTATATTATTTCTAACTGAAACAAGTGCAGAAACTGTGTGTAAAGTGGAGATCTTTCAATCCAGACCACATCAGTGTCTGTATGAAGAAGAGCTACTCTGGTAACACTGTAATAGAATAGTATAATTACAGGCCCCTATGAATAACAACACAGTCATTATCTCTTAACTATATAATTGTTACTTGTGCATTAGTAAGCGCTTCCATTTTAATTATTAACTGTTTACATACAGATAAATAAAGCACTGTAAATGCTGCTCATAAATGTATGACATTTATGTGCAATAAATAATATGATACATCCTTGATGATATGATATGCATTATACACACAGCTATAGGTTCCACTTAATAATTATTAATATCATTAACAGGACGTGGACAATTCATTCAAAATTATTGTGAAATGTTTTTATGCAACTAAGTAAATGCAAATTCAAAATAACTACTGATAACTGGTATGTCACTCAGTACATGGTTATTAATTCAAATGGTACATGTTATTGAAGCAAATGTGACTACATAATTATTAACAGTCATTAAAATTATTTGGGCCTGTTATTATTAAAGTATTATTGATAATTTATTATGATTTGAATTTCAAAGAAATATTTTTCTGTGTTTTGCAGAAAGAAAAAACATTTTGCATTTGTGCAATTCATGCCATTTTTTGACAGAAAAAAGGCAGAAGCATAGACTTAAACCTGTCCAAACTGAAAATTAAATATATAGTCATTGCAATGAAGGTTTTATGGCTCCACTGAGAAAATTTGGCTGATAAAATCGGTTGACATTAATGTTTCACAGATTTATTTGCATCTGCACACCCTAACAATGCCTTTTAATACATTATATGCAAAAACCTCATTCACAATGTGATACTTATTCAAACAACCCGTACTGTCAGCGCTAAGGGGCGCTAAAACCTCCCCCCATAAAAGGGCTTGCCTAATAGTTACAGTCTTATGCAAAAGTTTGCGCACCTGTGGTCAAATTGCATGTTTGTGTTGATTATCTGAGTGTAAACATCCTCTACAGTAACATACTACCGCACATTTTAATATACAGCTTCTATTTATTTGTATTTAACTTACTGGAACATAAAACATACAATGTGCCATAACTGTTTTTTGCGTGTGTTAAATTCAGCAAATAAACAGCAACTGTGCTTTTAAATGTACAGTACTGTGTCTCTGTAGAGAATGTTTAACTTATTTACACTCAGAAAATCAACACAAACATGTAATTTGACCAGGGGTGCCCAAACTTTTGCACATTACTGCATCTGATACAAGACTTGCTGTTGATTTGAGTTTAAGAATATATACAATTATTAAAACATGACTGGATTTGACAAGTGCCTATCATATCAGTCATTAAAGTACACTTTAAAGGACCAGTTTACCAAAAATCTAATTTACAGTCTTCAACAATGAAGAAGATCGGTGAAGACATTTGGTGTCTAAAGTTTATGGACAATATAGTAAAAGTCTATACCATCAAAACTTCCATTATTGGTTAGCTGTATTCACCTTGCAGCTCCACTGCACGTAGGGTAAGGTGAAACTTCTGCAAATTTATTTTTGGTGAACCTGTCCTTTAAATCTATTGAGGTGTGTTTCATTTTTGGCCATAATAATATTGTTTATCAGACTTTGTAGTTCCATAAAATAAGGACACGTGTCAGAATTTGTATATTTTTCACTTTGACTTTCTATTAAAGAGTTAATTGTAATTATATTTAAATAGTTCCGCACTGAAACTTGAACATACAACAAAACAACCATAATAGTGATTTTTAAGGGTTGAAAAGCAGAATTATCAGTCATACTGTATGTGCACTCACGTTAGCGCTCAGCTGTGTTGTCAGGGCGGAAACCTTTTCCTGAGAAGCGTCCAGCTCTCTGCGCAACTTACGGATCTACAAAAACAGAGAGAAAAGAAGATGAAAAGAGCAGACAGTCATAAAAAGTAGAATAAAGAGACAGGCAGGGGAAGGGGAGGGGCTTTTAAAAACGCTCACCTGTAGCCCAGGTGTGGGGAGGAGAAGAACACTGTGACTTTAAAATCAAAAAGGCAGATTTGCAGGTGTGTGTACAAACACGAACACACAGTCTTTAACCCTTTAAACGGCTCATATGCTGCATTTTTACTTTCTTTCATTTCTATCATGTTTGTATACAAAAACAGTCACATTCATTTTTACACAATCATTTTCAAACCTCTCTTTATCTCATAGCTGTTATTGCTACTGTGCCTTTAATACTGATATATGTTAATGAGCCCTGTTCTAATTGGCTGTGCTGTATTGTTGGCAGTCCGGGCTGAAACACTCTTTATAACTTCAGCGTGAATGGGTGGAGCTAAACTGCTGTAGGTGATGTAACTAAATAGGTAAAAATATGCAAATGCAATGGAGTTTGTAATGTCACAAGAAAATTCATTAAAAATAGGCAGACTCTGCAGCTGAGTTTCCATGTACGCCCTAAAGAAAGTTCTTTATTAAAGACTGTGGTTCTATAATGAACCATGAACACTCAAAGAACCTTTAGCATAATTAAATGGTTCTCTGCACCATGAAACGGATCTTCAGCTTGATGGAGAATGTGATGTATATGGTCTTATATAGCACCAAAAAAGGTTCTTTTATTCTTACAATGTCTGGAAACACTGTTTGTACATGGTTCTTTGCATGGTGAAATGGTTCTACAGATTGATGGAGAATGTGTTCTATACAGCACCAAAAAAAGGTTCTTCTATTGTATACAAGCTTGAATAGCAGCACCCTTTTGGTGCTATATAGAACCATTTTCAAAACAGTTCTATATAGAACCATCTACAGCACGTTCTCCATCCATCTTGAAAAAAACACCATTTTTAAGTGTGTATGCACTGAGAATGTTTCTGAAACTGAACAATGTTTACATACTAGACTAGACTAAATGATGGTTCTTCAAGGGTTCTTTAGTAAAGGAAATGGATTTATATAACTATGAACCTTTTGCATGATTACAGGGTTGTTGTATATGGTTCTATATAGAACCTTTTTGAAAAGGGTTCTATATAGCACCAAAAAGAGTTCCTCTACTGTTATAATGTCAAGCTTGTAATAACAGAAGAACCCTTTAAGCATGCAAATTGTCGCTGTCCAAAAAAAAAGTAATGATTCTACATCATCTGAGCTTTGCAGCTGCCCTTTACATTGTATGAAAATGTCATGATGAATAGACCAACAGAAATGCTCCAAAATTGTTTGCAATAAAAACATTCTACATTAACTTTCTTTGAAAGAAAAGAACGTTTTTGCCCTCTCTTTTTGCCCTTTGGAGATACTTGTTTTCCTTTGGACAGCAACAAAATTGTTCTTTGAGTATTCAAAGTTCTAGACAGGACTACTGTCTTTACTAAAGAACTGTCTTTTTAGGAGTACGCTTCTTAGGTTTATTAAACTCTTTTTCTTGAAAATTTTATTACACACTTCTATAATCTAAGATAGCTCAGCCCCTGAAGTTAATTATTAATAAGCCTTAGTATGTAATGAGTCTGAGATTTTAAGGTGTTAACAATATAAACTGAGTCTGTTCTACAGTTTCTCATTAAGTTGAATGAATAACTGGCTCTGAATGTAGGTACTGTGACATAAACTGAGTCTGTTCTACAGTTTCTCATTAGGTTGAATGAATAACTGACTCTAAATGTAGGTATTGTGACATAAACTGAGTCTGTTCTACAGTTTCTCATTAGGTTGAATGAATAACTGACTCTAAATGCAGGTATTTTATCTGGTAATGTTAGTCTCCGAAGTCTGATCCAGGTTCAGATGTGTTGTGTTTATTGTGGTAAACACAGACGCAGACGGACTCGACTGTAACTGAGGCTGAAACAGGACCTGAGTGAAACCGTCCTCGGTTTGTTTTCACAACACGTCACTGACAACCAGGGAAAACACGCACACGCACACACATGCAAAGAAGGGGGGGCAAGCAAACACAGGATGGAACTGATCTGCACATTAAGTCCTTCATTACTCACCTCTGACTGTGATTTCTCTTCAGTCTGTAAGGAAGAAGAGAAAAGAATGAACAGTCATGTAGTGATTCTGTAAAGATAAACATGTTTAGAGATCATTCATACACTTAACCATCACAGAGACACATTTTATACACTTAAATTGTTTCCACAGACAAAATAAAGTCAGGAAATAAGTCTGAATATGTCCAACATGCTGCATGCCACACATTAGTTTATACACATATTACATTTTTAAAGATAAAGGCAGGTCTTTGCCAGGCAGCTGCACTTTTTTCCAGTATTTTGTCTCCTGTTTGGCTTAATCCTCCAATGCAAAGTCCACACACAGACTGCCACAAACTTGGTCTACTGGCATTTAAAGAGGACCCACTGTGCTCATTTTCAATGTTCGTAATTTTATTTTTATCCAACAGAACAGATTTAGATGCTTCAAAACACATTATTTTCCTGATACTGTTCATCTCTATTCACTCTCTGAAACGCTCTGTTAGAGCTCCTGTGTCTTTAGGCCCTGCCTCCCAATGAGCCCAGTGTGCTCTGATTGGTCAGCTCGCCCACTCTGTTCTGATCGGTTGACCTCCAGAGCGTTTCCCCCCTCCATGTTCCGCCCCTGTCCTGCAGTCTGCAAACAGGCCCTTCTCTCCTGAGCAGCTGTAAACTCCACTGTGGCTGTTTCTCCAGCAGCGTCGGTTGTGCCGCATCAGAGATCATGATCCAGAGTCGGTCCTGAAAGTATGGTCAGTGTCTTCTCCACACGCTACAACACTGAAGACACTGTTCCTCCTCCAGTAGCTGCTGTGCCCTGTGTGAGGGAGTGCAGAGCTCGCCGGTAGGCAGGCACTAAGGACTGTGTTACGAGATTGAGTCATCTTGTATCAAAGGAAAAGGGCTGAAATTCGTTTCAGGCAGCTGAGAAAAGTGGTTTCTGTGGGAGAGTGTTTCTCACTCTGGAGGGAACGCTGAGCTTTGGGACTTTGCAGAACGTTTACATGCACAAAAAGCTACAATATACTGAAGAAAAGAAAAAAACACATTTCAAAATGGTGTTTTTTTTTAAACCTGAGAAAATGGAAACATAGCCAAGTTGCAGAAAAAGAGCACCGTGAATTTTTGATTAGTGAAACTTTCGTACGACATGGAAACCTGTGGAGATCTGAGCACAATCAGCTTCAGTGCATGTAATCAAGCAACTGCCTACCCTCTTAAAAAGATGGTTCTTAAAAGATTCTTTAGTATATATATTGGGCCTCATTCACCAACAGTTCTTAAAAAGAAATTTCTTCTTAAAACCCACTTACGCAGTTTTGAGGAAGATTCTGACATTCACCAATGTTTACTTATTTGGAATTTGTTCTTAGGTAAGAAAAGAATCTACACACACTCAAGAGCTGTCACGCTTCTTGCCACTCATCAGACGGAGCTAGTTCCCTCGCTCGCGTGTTCTGACACGAACTCCATTTCCCAGACTCCTCAGCAAAGTCACATGACTCCAGAGAGATCCTCATCATCGCAATCATCGCTCAAGTTCGCCTGAATACTAATGCTTTGCAGCTGTTTTAGATAGTATTTAAGCCCGGGCTTTAGTTAGAATTTTTGCGAGGTATTGCTTTCTTTACGAAACTACTGAGCGTTTTCTTTCTGATGGTTTTCCTGGTTATGACTTTATTCTTATCGTTTTCTCTGACTCTGTTTTTGGATTTGCCCTTTTGTACTTCTGCCTGGTTATTTGGATTGGTGATTTTGACCCTTCGCTTATTTTGTGGACTTGTTTTGCCCTTGTCTGTTATGGTAGCCATTCTCATCTTGGTGTGTTTTCTGGAACTGGCCCATGCTCGTTATCTGACTACGGTGCTCATCCCTGATTCCCCAAGTAAAGCTTCCTTTTTGTTTTCAAACCGCGAGCGTCTGCTTCCTGTTCAAACATTACAAGAGCACAAAGGTGAGAATAGTTCTATGCTTTAAGAACACGTCATGAATCTGACATAGACTTTTTCTTAGGACCTTTCTCAAGAACACATTTAAGAACAAACTTAGGAAGATATTGGAGAATGAGGCCCAATGGTTCTATACAGAACCTTCTGCATGCTTAAATCGTTTTCTGCATGGTGAAATAGTTCTTCAGATTGATGGAGAATGTGTTCTATACAGCACCAAAAAGTGTTCTTGCTATTGTTCCGATGTCA
Organism: Colossoma macropomum; assembly: GCF_904425465.1. Taxonomy (NCBI): domain Eukaryota; kingdom Metazoa; phylum Chordata; class Actinopteri; order Characiformes; family Serrasalmidae; genus Colossoma; species Colossoma macropomum. Next base: position 20,176,334 of record NW_023494799.1, on the reverse strand, counting down.
AGCTTCCAAGAACAGAACCCTTTTTGGTGCTTTGTAGAACCACATACAACACATTCATGGTTCTATACAGAACCACTGTTCAATGCAGACGTTTTGACTGCATTCAGCGGCTTGTGAGCCAACTGCTTAGCTGGTAGGCGGAGTTTGAGGTGGAGCGGTGAGTGCACCGCTCCCCCTACTGACCAAAGTTTATAGCGTTAAGATTACGACCACTGGAAAAAATTAAATGTGAAATAAACAAAACGTCTTCGTGTTTTTAAAGATGGTTTCATGATGTGATTGTTTAGTGAAAAATATCATATTTAAACGCATTATTATTGCAGTGTGTGACATTAGCTGTGTTTTATATTGTTTATTTTGTGGGCGGAGTCCATACTGTAAAACAAAAACACTGTGTAAAGTATCTTTAAATGGCATATCGTATAGCTGCAGCTTTTGTTTATATTAATGTTCATGTAAAATAAGTACATCCACTTTTGTGCTGGATTGCTATACACACATCATTAGTGTTATTGTTATTTTCTATTTTTATTGTCATTACTGGTATTAAAGATGACATTCATAACAGTCTTGGTTAGTAATCCACAAATCAAGCATTGTTAAACTATAAACGCTCAAATTTACACAGTCCTATCAGACGTGAGTTTGATTGTACAGATACAGCAGAAATTAAATCTCAGAGATGAAATTTGTGGGTGCTGATTTTATGATCAGATTTGACCGTACGTAATTTTGATCAAGAAGGGCCAATATCTGTATGTGTTTACAGAGAATAGCTCTCAGCTCTCAGGTCTGACTGTAATACTTAAAAAATTTTTCACACATTAACTGCGAGTAACTGCGACCTGATCAGCTGCTGACAGTTTTTAACTGTAAAAGCATTTAAAAATTATTTAATACTGAATGTTGTGAAAGTATAGCACCGTAATTCTGTCTCTATCCCCCTCTGCTCTCTCTCTGCTGGGCTCGCTTTCTACATCTATCTGTTCTCCTTCTCTCTCTCTGTCTGCTCTGTTCTTACTCTCCCTCTCTGCTGTTCTTTCTCTCTTCTGTGTTCTCTGTCTCTGTCCTCTCTCCCTCTCTCTTCTGTTCTCTCTCTCCTTCTCTTTTCTGTGCTCTTTCTGTTCCTTTCTCACTTTTTTTATCTGTGTTTTCTCTCTCTTTCTCAGTTTTTTCTCATTTTCTCTGTCTTTTCTCTCTCTCTCAGAGTAGGTATGTATTGTTATGTCTGGAACAATGGCATTGACCAGCAACACACACACTCACACACACACACACACACACACACACACACACACACACACACTGCATGTTTAAGCGATAATGTGACTCTGTCTCTTCAGAGCTCCTTCGTCTACTTCTGTTTCTATGTGTGTGTGTTTTGTGCAGTTAAGAAAGCATCAGTTACTAGACACACACACACACACACTCAAACACCATCACTGTTTTGGTGTGTTACCAACACAGCACACTGACACACTCAACACACTCGGTCCCGTCAGACTGTAGGACTGAACCACTACAGGTACATTTAACTACACATCATGAAATAATTATGTTTATAAATATGTAAATACATGCATACAGTGAGACAAATCATGTATTTAAACCAAAGTTTGTGATGATGGTTCAGTTACAGTGAAGCCTGAAGGTTAAATATGATACAGAATATGAAATCTGTGTGAGGTCTTACCGTATTCCTCCATGCACTCACAGCTCCTCCTATAGACAGAGTAGCCATCATCTTCACAATCTCTCTCTCTCTTTTTCTTCTTTTCTTTCTCTCTTTTCTACTTCTCTTTCATTCTTTCATTCTGTTTCTTTTCCTCTTTTCTCCTTTCTCTCTTGCTTCCTTTTCACTCACTGCTTCTCTTTCTCCCTCTTTCCTCTCTCTCTCTCTCTCTCTCTCTGTGTGTGCGTCTTCACTCTTCCACTGCATCCGTAACTGCTCTCTTGCTCGCTCGCTCTCTCTCTTTCCTTCAGCTGAATGGGGACACACCTTTAGCCCCGCCTCCACAGGTGAGTGTACTTGCTTTTTAAAGGGGCGTGGCAGAGCTGGACTCAACCGAAACCACAATTGGCTGAGGGATTTTCCACGTGGGTGTGGCTTAACGTGGGTGGCTGAAGCAGTTTAAAGTGAAAATCTGATGAAAATGGATGGCTAACAAGTAATGGAAATGTATGGCCCACCAATTAGCATGGTGCTAATTGCATGCATAAATCATCACACATGTGTCTCAAACTCTGTGGAGGTGTTTAGTATCTCTAACAGACATGATTATGTGGTATGTGGTTTCTGACACTGTTATCTACCTCTATATATATTATATATACAGCTTTAGATATAAACACATCTACATATAACATATACATATAGAAACCTTTAAAAACTATAAAACTATAAAGTACACAATTGTCAATTACAGTGTATGTCATACATTTTCAGCACTGATTTGGGAGACTTTCATATGTGGTACTGAAATCTGATCCGTATCTGTTCCGTATATGCGGCAGAGCGACTCAGTCTGAACAGCCATATCTGAATTCAAGCGACTTTTATGTGAATCCAACTCAACATTCATCATAATTTTGTGCTGCCGAGACCTTATAAACATCTGGGCTGATGTTTCTGTACAAACTAAATTATAAGATGCTCATCCAAACCACTCTTTGTTCGAAGAGATTCCAAAAGAAATGACAGAATGCAGCTGTAGGAGAACGAAGCCGCAGCATCTACGTTACAAGTCTGAAAGCAAAGTTTACAGAAACCAAGAATGCGAACCAAAGAAGTGGGTATAGCTGAATAATGTGCCCCTTTTACAGCGAGCTCGAGCGCATTCTGGGTGATGAGTCCAGCTGTCAGTCATCAGAACTTCTTATCAGCTCCTGAGACGCTGGAGAAATGAAGTTGAAACCTGTTACTGTTCACTCTATTGATTGATGCCGTCTGGTTGAGCCGTGTGAAGCATCGTTCTTTTATAGGTCAGTTTAGGAGTCTGATCAGTTCAGACTGATTTCGGCCACATTTAAAAGATATTGTAACAGCCTAACAAAAAATCAGATTTGGACCACTTTTATCTGCTTCCTTTACTTGTTAGCCACATTAGTCTCATAGCTCCAGTGCTAAAGCCCATGCCCACATGGGAAATCCCTCAGCCAATTGCGGTTTGGGTTACTGTGCTAATTTGTGGGGTATAAGCGTCCATTGCTTGTTAGCTACATTACCCTCATAGCTTCAGCACTAAAACTAAAGAGGCAAATTTCAGACATCAAACACTTCTCGGCTGATCACCCTTACAAAAACAAAAAAAGTTTATTCAAGCGTGCTATTAGTATACATTTTAAACTAAAAAATAAGTGAGTACGCTTTCAGTATGCTTTCATGTATTTATCTACTTAAGTATACTTGGCTTACACTTACAAGTATACAGAAAAGTTTAAGTACACTACAAGTATACAAGTAGTACACTGATATTAGTATACTTACTACAAATAGTATACTTGGGAAATATACTTGAACTTTACTTAAGTTTACTTAATATAATGAACTTTAAGTATACTTTTTTTGTAAGGGCAGTTACATTTAAGTTAAGTGGGACCTTTTTATCAATTTGTCTCTTTAATATGACCCTTTTATGATGTGGCTTTTCCCGTCTGCAGTAAAACTGTCTGTGGATCTGTCTGTTGCACAGATTTTATTGGTTTGGCATGACAGCTCAGATCTCAGCGTACAGAAGCTCCTTTGTCTCTGCCGAATCTGAGCATGTGAAGCTGATTTCCGTTTGTGTCTTTTTGACATTTTTAGCTTCATAACTTAAAAACACAAGAGTGACCTCACAGAGACATCAGCGGAGGGTAAGGAGGATTTGGGCTGCTGTTAAACTCACCGTTGAGTAGATGGAGGAGGTGCTGGAGACCAAAGAGAGGGAGGAACCATGAACTGGAGGAGAAAAGAGAGAAACGCGATGAATCAGTCTGAAGGTGTTGATTAAACTGCATTAACTGTTAAATATTATAATTAATTATAAACACACTGAATAATGTTCAATAATCAATACAAACAGCATTCAATATTATTCCATATTAATTATAATAATATTTAATAAAGTTTGTGCTCTATTAGTTTTTACTAATAGATTTATGAACAGTACAGTGTGAGGCCACACACACACACACTCAACCCGTACATTAACCTCTACAACCCTCAATTACACTCTTCCCTCGCTTAGGGAAGAGAGTGAGAGAGAGAAAGTGTGTGTGTGTGTGAGTGTGTGAATGTGTGTGTGTGTGTGTGTGTGTGTGTGTTTGTGAGTGTGTGAGAGAGGTGTGGAGTCAAATTACTCCCTACAGTAAATATGACACATTCAACCAACCAAACACACAAATACACACACACACACGGTTGTCTGGAGTGTATGATTAAGCAGCGCCCCCAGAGGGGGAGAAAGAGGAGGAGAAAGAGGAGGAGAGGAAAGGAAAAAAAAGAAAAGGAAAGGTTAGGAGAGGAGAAGAAAAGAAAGCAGAGAAGAACTGAGGAGAGGAAAGGAAAGAAAAGAAATAGAAAGGAAAGGGGAGAAGAAGAGAGGCAAGGAAAAGAAAAGAAATGAGAGGAGAGGAAGTTAAAGAAAAGAAAAGAAAAGAAAAGAACAGGATGGGACAGGACGAGATGGGACAGGAAAGGACAGGAGGATATAGGAAAAGAAAGGATGGGACAAGAAAGGAAAGGAAAGTAAAGGAAACAGAAGGAAAGAGGAGGAAAGAGAAAGAAAGAGCAGGAAAGAATGGGACAGGAAAGACAAGGAAAAGGAACAAAAGCATGAAACAAGAAAGTAAAGTAAAGGACATGAAAGGATAGGATGAAACGAGACGGGACAGGAGGGCAAAGGAAAGGAAAGGAAACGATCAGACGAGATGAGACGAAACAGGAAAGAAAAGGAAAGGAAAAGAATAAAAAAAGGAAAGGAAGGGACAGGACAAGACAGGACAGAATCATCTCTCAGTAATCACATGTTCCTCCCTGATCTACATCTATAATTAATGCTCTCTTTCTCTCTCTCTCCCCCTCTCTCTCTCTCAGTGAACAGTGGTCTGCGGGATAACTCTTCATGTATTTATTAAATCTGTTCTTACATACACTCCCCTCAGTGTTCAGTGTTGTTCTCTCTGTGCAGGGTGATGATAATGATGATGATGGTGATGGACAATGTTTTGGAGTTTGTTATTTCATGCAGTCTAATGTTACAGTCTGAGCTCTGCTGGGGGTTGTTCAGAACATTAGATAAACTCTAAAAATACCCAGTGAAAATAAAACAAGTCATTAACATTGTTTTCATAATTGATCATTTTTTTACTCTATAAGGATTTGATCCTTTTCTCTCCAGAAAGCATCCAGGTGTTCAGTCTTTTGCCATTTCGAGGCTTGATGACTGTACTTGATTAAGCCAGCTCTCTCTCCTAGCTGGTCTTATTCTGTGAGCCATCAGGTCCTTCAACTGATCCAGAATGCAGCAGCTGGGCTCACCTTGCGATCACTCATGTCACTCCGATGCTCTGCCGGCTTCCTGAAGCTGTAGATTTAAAGTCCTGATGCCTACAAAGCCAAAAATGGACCAGCCCCCCGCTTTCTGATGGCAACGGCCAAAACTCGATCCGAATCTCAGGCCCTTCAAGCTACATGTGCTTCGAGACGCATGGAAAACAAGCATCAAAGCTCTTCTCTGTCCTGGAGAGCTGGTGGTAGAACGATCTTCCACAACAAGTCCCTCGTTGTCTTCGAGCTCAGCGCTCCCTCCAGAGAGAGAAACTCTCTCCCACAGAAACCACTTTTCTCAGATGCCTGAAACACCTCGTTGGAATTCCAGCCCTTTTCCTTTGATAAAAGATGACGGAGTTTGCAGCTGCTCAGGAGAGAAGGGTCTGTCTGCAGACTGCAGGACAGGGGCGGAACGTGGAGGGGCGAGAATAGAGTGGGCGAGCTGACCAATCAGAGCACGCTGGGCTCATCGGGAGGCGGGCTTAAAGACACAAGAGCTCTAACAGAGCGTTTCAGACAGAGTGTGAATAGAGATGTGCAGTATGAGGAAAACAATGTGTTTTTGGAACACTGAAGCTGTGGATCTATTCCGGTAGAGCCCAAAAATAAAAGGACGAACAATGAAAATGAGCTTTCTAGTTATCAGCTCTGGCTTTTGTTTTCTGGCAGCATTTGAGCTCGAGGGTAGTTTGGACTCTAACATTTCTGTACTAGCTAGGATATGTTCTCCGAGTGGACAACTCTGAATAATAGCATCTGCTCTGAATTTGCTGAGTAATCTTTGCAGCGCTGCCCTGCAGCAGAGATCTTAAACTCCAGCTGCTCTTTCCCTGATTTAACCCTTCAGTTGTTTACCGAACTCTCTCTTACCTTCCTCAAATCCGTCTCTAAATGAAGCGGAGCGGCTCATGGTTCGTGTTTTCTCGTCCAGAGACATGCAGGAGTTCCGCAAACGGGTGTCTCCGCAGACGTCCAGCACGCTGTCCTGATTGGTTACGCTGTTGTTGCGCAGGCTGGCCAGGTTTATCTGCGCCGCTGTGGTGGGACTGGCTGCAAACATAATGAAAAACATGTACACTTTAAAGCAAATTGCAGTTCTTCTGTAAATCTATATTTGCGCTTTAGGCTGTTCTGACAAAAGTAAGGACAGTTAAAAGGGAACTCCAGTGATGTTTCAAAATTTCTGCATAATTAAATGACTAAGATGTAAACAGAGTCGTTTAGGGTGGTTTGGTGTGAAATGCTTCATTCTAGAGAAACTTACTGAGTCAGAATTATTCACAGTGGTGGTGATAAGAACCAGATGTCCACCTCTAAAAGCTTCCTCACAGAAAGTTATTACATGAAATGGTTATGAATAAACTGACTGATGGCTGAGACATTGTTTTATGATAGTTTTGAGAAATTAAACTCCATTCATGGTGGAGGGATACATGCAGGGTGCTGTAAGGCAAAATAGTCTCAAAAGAAAACGTATTATTTCAGATTTTCACTATGTTTCCATCATCAACATTCCATATAAAACTCAGAAGACACGTGTAGGTTCACTGGTGGTAGGGCTGGGCGATTAATCGAAAAGTAATCAAAACCGACATTCAGAACCTCTAACCAACGTAATCTTGCTCATGTTGGTTATTTAGATTTTTTTTTAATTTTGCTAATTCTTTCCCCACTCTGTATGTTCATATACTGTCCCCTTAAAACCTACTGCCACTCTGTGACATGGATGCTAAGGCTATGTTCACACAGCAGGTAAAAGTGGCCCAAATCTGATTTTCTCACCAAATCAGATTTTTTTGTTTGGCTGTTCACATTATCTTTTAAATGTGACCTGTATGCAACATTAGTCTGAACACATCACACTCCTAAACTGACCCACATGCACAAAAGAACAACACATCACGTTGCTTCACGTGGCTCAACCAGAGGTAAACAATCATGACTATGAACAAACGCCAGTCACTCCCGGAGCTTTCAGTTTCATCTTCGCCAGCATCACAGGAGCCATCATGAAGCTTCACTGACTGACAGCTGGGCTCATCACTCAGGATGTGTTTGAACTGGTCATAAAAAGGGGCGCGGTAACTTCTTTGGTTCATGTCCTTGGATTCTTTAAACTTGCTTTCAGACTTTTAATTGTTGTTTGACGCAGCAGCCTCGTTTTCCTATGGCCGTGTTCGCCCATTTTTATGAACTATGAGGGCAAAACACAAAACAAAAAAATAAAACAAAACAATAAACAATAAAAATAAACAATAAACAAAAAATAATCATTCATTAATTGTAATCGAGGTAAAACATTCAATTATTTGTGATATTGATTTGAGGTCATATCACCCAGCACTAACTGGTGGTTTTGGATAGTAAATAAAATGTATATATTTGTGTTGTAGTCATGGCGACCCCTGGTTCCTGTCACCACCACTGTAAAGAAATCTGAACAAATTCACACAAAACCACTCTGAATTACTCTGTTTACATCTCACACACTCAATAATGAAGCTATGAAGCTAATGAAACTACTTTGAAAAATGGGTGGAGTTCCCCTTTAGGTCCTCTGAAAGCTGATTTGTGATCAGTGTGTGGTGTTCTGTGCAGGTTTGTACCGAGCTGAGTGAAGTTGAAGCGTGTTCCGGAGGGCGAGGTCAGGCTGGAGCCGGTGGAAAATGGAGAGTTACAGGCCGAATCCTGCAGGCCGCTGGTGGAGTGAGAGCGCAGCCAATCACGAGCCTCCTCCTGACGCAGCTGCGCTGAGGGGGTGTACCTACAGAAGACACATCACACACCTACCAATCAGAATCAATATAATATCAGTGCTTAATACAGACTAATATTAAATTGAATTTTAAATTATTCATTCACAGTAAAACTCTCAGTGACTGTTCAGTAACTCTCGTATTGCCAAATATTAAGCAGTGCCATCAGTTAACACAGACGAGCAGTTTGTTTAAACTGAAACCGCAGGAGGAGCAGATGTGACACAATAAAACAAAACACAAAGTGCTACAGTGAATAATGTGCCGCTACATTGACCCCCATTATGCACACGCACACACACAAGCCTCGCAATAGTGCAAAAAAGTGCACAGAAGCAAAAACAGTGCTCAGAGATAACAACATATAGCAGAGCATGTACTGCCAATACAGAGTGAGTGAGAGAGAGAGAGAGAGAGGAGTGAGCAAAGCAAGAAAGAAAGAGGACAAAAGAGGCAGAGAAAAAGAGAGGGATGGAAAGAAAGAAAGAAAGAAAGAAAGAAAGAAAGAAAGACAAAAAGGGAAGAAAAGAAAGAAAGAAAGAAAGAAAGAAAGAAAGAAAGAAAGGAAAGAGAGAAAAGAGAAATAGATTAGCATTAGCAGGTGCTAACAGCAGTCCTGTACCTGAGGCCCTTCTTAGGCAGCGTGTTCCTATCACTGTAGGAGTCGCTGAGAGAGGGACGGACAGACGGACGGATGATAGAGGGATTGGAAAAGAGAAGGAAGGTAAAGGAGGGGTGGGGTCTGTCATTATATTTAATTTCTAATATCTACATTATTATTATATCTTTGATTTATTTATTTTTTTTACAGCCAAAAATCACATTTCACCAAATGCAGTTTATCAGCCAAGATGTGTTTGGTATAAGAAGCTTCTATAGTGTTAGCACTAGAACTACAAAGCTAATGTAGCTAACAAGTAATGGAAACTTCCTATCAATTAGCATGGTGCTAACTGCATCAGCTATCTTCCTCAGACTGTGTGGAGATGTTCATTAATCTCTAATAGGCTTGATTACGTGGTTTCAGACACTGTATGACTCACTGTTACCTATAACCATGGACTAAAGTACATTAGCATAGCTAAACACAGTAGTAGTGTCCGTTTGTAAACAACAGTAAGAAGCAAACTTTAGATGCTAAACGCATCTCCGCTGATCAGCCACATTCAGCGTAAGTGGGAAATTGTGTACATCTGATTTTGAGCTTTAAGGAAAAATCAACCACCAGGTGGTGCCAGAAGAGCAACAGTGCAAGAACAAAGAAACTGCAACCACTCTCATGCGTGCGCACACACACAAGACACAGGAGTGTTAGTTAGCAGTGGCTTAGCACACAGACACCTTTACCTGTCCTGTTTCCGAGGCAAGGTGTTGCGGCTGAATTTTGGACTAGCGGAGGGGGAAGAGAGGGGACTGTAGGAGAGAAACGGAAGGATAGGAGGAGAAGAGTGGGGGAATGATGCGGGGAAAAAGTAGAAGACAAATGGAAAATTATTGTAAACAAGAGAGACTCATGTTTCATTCCTAAAAGCCTATACACTAACTGGCCACTTTATTAGAAACACTCACTTGTGCTTCCACTGACTGGCCACTTTATTAGAAACACCTACCTTGTGCTTCTACTAACTGGCCACTTCATTAGAAACACGCACCTTGTGCTTCAACTAACTGGCCACTTTATTAGAAACACTCACCTTGTACTTCCTCTCACTGACCACTTTATTAGAAACACATACCTTGTGCTTGCACTAATTGGCCACTTTATTAGCAACACCAACCTTGCGTTGCTACTCACTGGCCACCTTATTAGAAACACCTACCTTTATGTTAGATCTACATAATTTCATGAACTGAATACTGCTGAGCTATTGTAGAAATAATGTAGGGTAATTTGCACTTAAAGTGGTTAGGCAGTTAACCGTGCAGTATAAGAAATATACACACCGACGGAAAGGAAAGGCAAGGAAAGACAACACAAAGAGGGTGAGTAAAACAAGTAAAAGAATATGCAAATAGACAATGGCATGAGCCAATGGGAAAAATATTAAATTTTACTCAACAAGACTGCATTGACCAAACAAACACTTATAAAGTAAATCAAAAAACTTACTTAAGGCAACACTATGTAAGAATTGGGGATTTAGAAAATATGTAATTACACACACAACGTGCAAAAGAACACTTGTAATGTCAGTTGTGCTTCAGACCCACACAGGCAGATTAATCTGTCTTTTGCGAGTGCACTGAAAGAGTGTTTGAAGATAAAACTTGGTGAAGGAGCGTCTTCTGAGGACGCGAGTGAATTATCTACTAGTATCATCATATCTTCATCGATATAATGTTGATTATACTGTTAATGTTTGAGATTATTTGAGGCCTAAACATCGAGCCGGACCTTCTTTTAGAGTCTGTGTGTGACGTTAATTTGTAAAGATGTACGACGTGGTGTGAAAAATTTGACGCCTTTTAAATGATTATTTCAGGCTTTACAGGGCCTAATAGAGAGCCCCATTCATGGTGGAGGGATACATGCAGGGTACATGCAGCAGCAACGCTCACCATATTTTAGTGTGTTCTTTTTTCTCCACTCAGTAATGACACTTCTTTCAGTTTTAACAAAAAATATTACACAGAGCTGCTTTAGTTTCATTGAAAGAACAGAACAACAACAGAACAATTTAATTTTTTCTTTGTACAGTCTCTGTTCAAGGTGGAGCTATGAGAGAGGGGTTTCTGATAAAGTGGCCAGATAGAGAGAGAGCGAGCCATATTGTGTCTCAGGATCAAGTTAACAACAACAAACGCCGACCAAACTATGCATGAACCAGCAGAACATCTAAAGCCCCCCTCACCTCTCCGTCTTGGCACTGCCGGTCCGTGTGAGCACCGGGTGAGCGTCGTCACGGTGATGCCCGCTGCTCACCGACATGTCTATGGACTCGCTGCTAGTGTGCAGGCTGCTGACGGAGGGGTAGCCCAGTGCGGACGAGCTGCTGATGGTGGTCCCCCAGGTCCCCGTCCCTGAGTACACCGACCCCGGGCTGGACGCCTGCTCGCTGCCCCCACTGGAGTCCAGGGGCCCGCCGGAGGGCAGGGTCTGGTGCCCGAGCGTGGCATGAGGGTTGGAGATGACCACAGAGTTCTTCAGGCTCTCAGCTGTGGTCACAGGGGCCTGCTTAGCCTTTCCACCGAAGAGTCTGCAAACGAAGCAATATGCTACATTCAGAATCAGATTTGTTGACCATGTAAGCCTTTTTTCAAAGAATATAAAAAAGTTAATTATTTAAGATGTATTTTCTGCTCTATATACTGTCTGCATGGAGCACTATGAGTAAAATATCCTTAAAGGGGCCATATTCTGCATTTCTACATTTTGTTTGAGGTGCACTTATAGTGCTCATTTAGTGTTTCGTCATAGTATGTCTAATATGTATCATAATTAATTGTAATTTTCTATTCCATTACTTATCATTTTCCAACAGACTGTTTTTGTTACCATGTCTTTAAGACTGATATATGTAAATGAGCTATGTTCTGATTGGCTGCCCTGTTTGCGAATCATTCAAAAAGCAGTCCAGGCTAAAACACTCCCTATTAGTTCAGTCTGAGTGGGCAGGGCTAAACTGCTATTGGCTGAATGAGCAGGGTTAAACTGCTGTAGAATAGTGGGCCGGGCTAAACTGCTGTAGGCTGAATGGGTGGAGCTAAACTGCTATAGGCCGAACGGGTGGAGCTAAACTGCTATAGGGCGAATGGGTGGAGCTAAACTGCTGTAGGCTAAATGGGTGGAGCTAAACTGCTGTAGGCTGAAAGGGTGGGGTTAAACTGCAGTTGGCTGAAAGGGTGGGGCTAAACAGCTGTAGACTGAATGGGCAATTAAACTGTTTGTATTACAGACATAAAAGCAAAGTCTTTAAAAGCAGCTCTGAAGGAGTATTAAGGCTGAGTGTGAGTGATTCATGGCCTTTTCTGGTGGCATCAAACCTCAAGATTAACCAGAATCTACAGATCAGCCAATAAAATGTTTGTTAGCATATTTCACTTTAAAGTTACTCTTATTCCACTTTCTGTTGGAGTGAACGTCCAGCTTTTCAGAGCTTAGACCCTTAAACCCCAGTGGATGAACGCTGAGTGAGATTAAAGCGCAGAACAGGTGTGATGTGTTTCAGAGTCATGACCTCATCACAAAGTGACAGGTAAAGAGCGTGATCAGAGGAGGAACATCTAAAAGTGAAGACAAACACATCCCTTCTTCTACTCATCCATCTAGCATTAACTAAACACCTGACAAACCCAGACAGAGGAATCTCCACAAGATAAATGGAACTCAATTAAGGAAGTTTCAAAACAAAAGAGACGAGAACAAACATGTGGCTGAACAAAAGTAAACAAGAAGATCTAGACTGGTTAAAGCTTTGAAAGAGGCCTGGGCAAATACAATTCCAATAATAATGATAAAAATCTAATTTTATATTGATAATGCATTTTCCATTCAGTGACTGCGCTGTGATGTTTCTTAATCTGATATTAAAGGGTGCACTAGGTGGCACTGTGTATTTTTTACTCTACAGACGTGTAGGGAAAAGAAGTCTACAGGATCACTTTCAATAGCGCATATTTGTGGGTCAGCTATTTTCAGCTAGCAGAGTTAGCTAGCATTCGCTACATTTAGTGAGCAGAGTTAGCTAGCACTGGATATTTTCAGTTAGCCACTATCTAGTATCAACTATTTTCAATTAGCAGAGTTAGCAAGAATAAGCTGTTCTTAGTTAGCAAAATTAGACAGCATTAGTTTATTTCAGTTACCAGAGTTAGGTAGCATTAGCTATTTTCAATTAGCTGTTAGTTACAGTTGACTATTGTTTGTTAGCAGAATTAACTACAGTTAGCAATTTTTAGTTAGCAGTGAGCAGCTAGTAGGGCTGTAACAATACACATTTTTTCAGGTTTCATGTGATTTTTGGTTCTGAGGTCAAGATTGTTTTTTGCAAACAACATAATTCTCAAATATCACAACTCCCAGAATTTATCGGCAATTAAAATATTATTCCAATAAAAATGCTGATATGGAATGATATCGGAAAACAAATATATTTAGATATTTGTTCATATCACTCAGCAGTGAGTGTGTGTTTACCTGCGCAGTGTAGGTGAGGACACCTCTGTGTATTTGCCCTGTCTCGCCGTCTGTGGAATAGTCGCCGCCCCTCCACTCGACCCAATCGGACTAGCTCTCAGGCTGTCCGTCTCTGAAGCTCCGCCCTTCTCCTTGTCCGTCTGGTTGGCAGGTGTTAAGCTCCCATTGGTCTTCGGTGCGGGTTCTCGAGTCTTATTGGCTGTGACGGCGGCTAGGGCAGGGGCTCGTGTGCACAGTCCTGATTCGATGCTGCTGGTGGAGGAGCGGTTGCCATGGTGAGTGGCAGAACCGGAGCGGGATGGCCGAGGGAGGCTGCGGTACTGCAACGTTGACCTGGCGGCTAAGTATCCGTCCTCTTGGGTTACCAGAGTGCCCTCTGGCGCCCCCTTCAGTCCAGACCTCTCTTTGCCTGCCCCAACCACCAGTGCGGCAGATTTGGGGATCTTTCCCAGGGTGGCTGAGCCGCTGGTGATGGTTGCCCCACTGGCTGTCACCATGGCGATGCCAGAGGTGGTTACTGTGGTGACGGAGGCTGGCCCAGAGGAGCCAGGTTTCTTGAAGCCGAAGGAGCTGCTGCTGGTGGGCACACGGGTGGAGGATGAGGGGGCGGAGTCAGAGTGGGTAGAGGGGGTGGAGTCAGAGCTGTTCCGGCCTGCATCAGAGGGAGAACAATTGACTCCGCTGGGCCGCGGAGACAGATGGCCTTTCTCTGAGACTTTAGCATCATCTGTTTTAGCTAAAACAGAAGAACAGTAGAGGAGGAGATACAGAACAAATGATCAATAATCCATAGACTGCCAGTTCCAGTCCGGATGCTCTGCACATTTTTAGTTTTCTTTGCTATAACACCTTAACCCCACTCATTAAAGGCTTGATAACACTGCACCACTCTAGCACCACTTAAAACAATTAATTACTTAAAACAAATTACTTCTGACTCATATGCCACTAAAACAAGTTGAGAAGTTGTGTAAAAAAGGGAAAATTTGAAACTTTTGATCCATTTTGTAGGAAGAAAAACTGAATGTCAATTTTTCACTGTCAATTTTGTCACTGTAATTGCCTTTAATTATACAGCGTAAACGCACAGCTTCTAGGGTTAAAGAATGCTAGGATTAAACAGAATGGTCAACAGATACTAAAACATTACTGATGGTTACCAGTTTTTATTTATCAGTATTACTGTGCTGAACTCGAAGTGATCACCCTCACCTGTCCCATGTGTTTTCAGTATCCCCGTTCCTGTGGTAACAGTGGTACTTTTCTTCCTAGGCGTGGTCACGCCCACCTGTGTGCTCATGCCCCTCCTCCAGGAGCCGGTCTGTGAGATGGACACACCCTTCCTCCCAGAGCCACCCTTATCCGACTCGTCTGACACGTCTGAAGGGTTCCGTCGCCACTTTGAGCCGGACTCCATCTTCACTCCACTGTCCGAGCCGCCGTCTGACCTTTTGACCTCGTCGCCCGACCAGGTGGAGTTATGTTCGACCGACGAGTGTTTCTCCGCGTCAGTTTTAGGCTGTGCATAAAAACAACAAAAAAACACTCGGATTCTGCGTCCTGGATTATAGGACAGGTTTATATTTTGGGGTTTTTGCCACATCAATGCTGTTACAGACAAAAGTCATCAATAATGAAAGGATTCTCTGCTTGTGAGTTAAAACGGGTGTGTTAGAGCACTTTCTCAAAGGGGCCGTTCCTCACCAGAAGCCAGTTTAGGGCTTTTGAATCCAAAACTGTGCCGGAGTCAGAGATTTTGGAGAAAAATGACTGAATGTGAGGCTCAGCCCGTTGCAATACATCCACCAACAGCTATAAATCCATCAACAGGAGAACAGAACAGCAAAAATTCCACAAATAGGAGAACAAAATAGCTAAAAATCTACCAATATGAGAAGAGAATAGCTAAAAATCCACCAATATGAGAAGACAACAGCTAAAAATCCACCAATATGAGAACAGAATAGCTAAAAATCCACCGAGAAGAGAACAGAATAGCTAAAAATCCACCAACAGCAGAACAGAATAGCTAAAACTCCATCAACAGAAAAACAGAATAGCCAAAAATCTACCAATATAAGAACAGAATAGCTAATAATCCACCAACAGGAGAACAGAATAGCTAAAAATATACCAATAGGACAACAGAAAAGCTAAAAATCTACCAATATGACAACAGAATAGCTAAAAATCCACCAATATGAGAACAGAATAGCCAAAAATCTACCAACAGGAGAACAGAATAGCTAAAAATATACCAATATGAGAACAGAATTGCTAAAAATCTACCAACATGACAACAGAATAGCTAATAATCCACCAATATAAGAACAGAACAGCTAATAATCCACCAACTGGAGAACAGAATAGCTAAAAATCTACCAACAGGAGAACAGAATAGCTAAAAATCTACCAATAGGAGAACAGAATAGCTAAAAATCTACCAATATGAGAACAGAATAGCTAAAAATCGACCAATATGAGAACAGAACAGCTAAAAATCCACCAATATGAGAAGAGAACAGCTAAAAATCGACCGATATGAGAAGAGAACAGCTAAAAAATCCACCAATATGAGAACAGAATAGTTAAAAATCCACCAAGAAGAGAACAGAATAGCTAAAAATTCACTAATAGGAGAACAGAACAGCTATAAATCCAGCCAATAAGAGAACAGAATAGCTAAAAATCCACCAACAGCAGAACAGAATAGCTAAAAATCCACCAAAAGGAGAGCAGAAAAGCTAAAAATCTACCAATATGAGAACAGAACAGCTAATAATCCACCAACAGGACAACAGAATAGCTAAAACCCTACCAATGGGAGAACAGAATAGCTAAAAATCTGCCAACAGGAGAACAGAATAGCTAAAAGTATACCAATATGAGAACAGAATTGCTAAAAATCCACCAATATGACAACAGAATAGCTAATAATCCACCAATATGAGAGCAAAACAGCTAATAATCCACCAACAGGAAAACAGAATAGCTAAAAATCTACCAATAGGAGAAGAGAATAGCTAAAAATCTACCAACAGGTAGAGCTGGGCGATATGGCCAAAAATGTTATCACGACAAACAAAATTCATATCATTCGATATCGATACATACCGCGATAAATGTCAAATCATTATTTCTTTCAAGTTTGAAGGCTGATTTTTGCTCCTGGGTGGTTAATTGCTGTTTTAAACTATCCTTTATGGTGGGAACATGACAAACACTCACCAAACAGTGGAACATTTCACAAATCTGTCATGGGAGAGTGGGAGAAAGTGTCTGCTGAGCTGTTTTTATCAGCTGGAAAAGCATGGCTATTTTGTAATAGTCATAATTTAAGAAAGAAAACAGATTATTTTGAGCTGGTGACGAGCGCTCAGCTATCCCGCTACAAATGACATCACAGTATTCAAACACCAGCTAGCGACGACTGGATATTCAATTGTGGTAGTTTAAGTGGTGAACCGCAAAATATGAACACTAGACAAACAGAGTCCTCCTTTTAGGTATGTTTAAACTGAAAGCGGTGCTTTTGTGTTGTGTTTGATCTACAGTATCATCAATTCCCCGTGTTTTGGAGTGACAGAGCGCTGCTTCAAGTTAGCCAGCTGCTAAAAACAGCTAGCCTGGAAAGATGGAGCTCTCCTGCTCTTCAATGCCTCACAGCTTCCTCAGTTTACTTTCATTTAAATCGGAGCTGTAATTTACATGAACCCACTTCTTCCTTTCACTTTCGTTGCTTGGGAATGCACTAATATTAAAATATGACTGCCCGAGCTCTGCAACAGCGCTTTAGTTGTGAGGATTGTGATTTAACACTGCTAAAGCTGGTTAGGATGTACAGAAAGAGATGAGTTCGCTGTAGGTCAGTAGAGTTACACCACTGACCTCGTCACTCACGCTCGGTCACAGGAGAACAGATCGCCGGTCGCTCCACTCAAAGAGGGAATGTGTAACTCCGCGTTTCAGCCGTTGCTAAAGACTCATCTTACTCGTGGCCCCCTCCCTCACTAATCATGTAGAAAAACTCGGAAGTGCACCCTCTCCTGGCGACAGCAGAGTAGTGTCGCCTTCCTTGCAGTAGAAAACGCCTCCAAGGCTTTCGCTGAACGTGGGAGTATGAGAATGGTGTATTATATCCAACATTTATCGAACATGTCGTATCGCTCTATCATAGAAAAGTTAAATCGTGATAATTATTGTTATCGTTTTATCACCCAGCCCTACCAACAGGTGAACAGAATAGCTAAAAATCTACCAATATGACAACAGAAAAGCTAAAAGTCTACCAATAGGAGAACAGAATAGCTAATAATCCACCAATATGAGAACAGAACAGCTAATAATCCACCAACAGGAGAAAAGAATAGCTAAAAATCTACCAATAGGAGAACAGAATAGCTAAAAATCTGCCAAAAGGAGAACAGAATAGCTATAAATCTACCAATAAGAGAACAGAATAGCTAAAAATCTACCAATATGACAACAGAAAAGCTAAACGTCTACCAATAGGAGAACAGAATAGCTAATAATCCACCAATATGAGAACAGAACAACTAAAATTGAACCAATAGGAGAACAGTATGGTTAGAAATTCACCAACAGGTAAATGAAACAGCTACAACTTCACCAATAGTAGAATAGTATGTCTAAAAATCCACCAGTGGAAGAACAGAACAGCTAAAAATCCATGAACAGGAGAGCAGAACAGCTAAAATTGCACCAACAGAATGGAACAGCTAAAAATCCACCAACGGGACACGAGCACTTAAAATGAAAACCACGAAATGCCTGAAAATCAAACCAGTTTACTATATTTTGCTTTACAAATAATGAATAAACAATTAATTATTAATCACATTATTATTATTATGTGGTTTTAATTCTTTGTTTTAAACCATATCCACGACGATGCTTCCAAGATCTGTGGTGATGCAGTTTTAAATGTAATATTTATATTCAGTGAGATGATGAAACAGCAGCTGTTTTAACATATGTTTAAATGGTGATAATGTTTTTGGTGAGTGTAAGTGAGTAACGGTCTGAGTTGACCATCGTCAGCAGTCCTCTGAGGGGGTCTTTGTTACTCAGGGTAACTATATCCATGGAGACACATGCCTTTAATATGGCATGAGGTCAAAGGTCACCATTAAGTGGACAAACGCAGTCCTTGTGTGTGTTCTGTCTTCCTCCTGCTCGGGTTTTCTCATATCGCTCTGCAGTGCAGTTAAAGTGTTTATGCTGTTCAGGTTAACTTTGTGTTTATTAGTGTGGAATTCAGCTTAAACTGAGGTGCTTCCTAAAGCAGGGTGTCTGTTCTAGGGGGCAGGAGGGGGGCAGTCAGCTGAGTCTGAATGACCTCAGGTCTGTTCAAATATTAACTTTGGTTTCTATGGAGGCAATAGATTCACCATCCATTCAGTGTTTAGAGAGGGGGGCACTGGCTCTGATTTTAAAGTGATAGTTTAGTAAAAATCAGATTTATCCGGTTTCCTGTTACCCCGAAATGTAGCTGATCAGCCGAGGCATGCTGGGTGCCTAGATCTCACTTATTTAACAATGCTAACTGTGGTTCTAGATATATTAGCTTTGATGCTGCAGAGCAAAACTAAAGAACCAGATTTTTGATCTATGCAACATCAGAAAAAAATATTCATTGTTTTAACTTAAAAAAAAGTTAGTAACCTGGTTGCTTTAAAAATTTAAGTTCACTGAATTTGAAATAATAAATGAACAAAATGTAATGTTTTTGTGCTATATAGAACCATTTTCAAAAAAGTTCTATACAGAACCATATACAACACATTCTCTATCTAACCATTTAAGCATGAAATGGTTCTCTGAGTGTTCATGGCTCTACATAGAACCACTGTCTTTACTAAAAACCCTTGAAGAACCATCTTTTTAAGAGCATATTATAGAAAAATTTTACGTTTTATATTCATTTTATTTTACCAACTTTACCAACAATTTTAGATCTAAAGCTCTGTTTATTATTCTGGACATATTTATTGATTGATTTCATTGATTTATTGATTCCAAACTCCTGAACACTAGTGAAGAAAGGCGAGAACAAAGCTAACAACTTCTACAGCTTCGATAAATGTGCACTTATCCTGATTTCTGCCCTGATATTTTTGTTCCGTCACTGTTTTGGTTTAAGTTCAGACCTAATTAAACAAATTTTCCCTTTATTTCTTTTCCTTCTATTATAGGAAGGTGTCTGTCCACATTAAACAGAAGGAATCTCGTGGCTGGCCAACATTAACAGAGCCAACATGAAGAACGAGCCTGACTCCTGAGAGAATTAACGGCCTGGCTGGTCTAGACTCGGCGCTATGTTTAACATCTAATGAAGTTTAATGACAGGTTTAGATATTAAACCACATGCAGACGTTTATTCCTCAGGCTAATGGATGTTTAGGCTTTTAAAGGTTTTATTTCACTCAGAAACATCAGCACTGCTCATGAACCAGGGCCAGTTAGCTTCATCCCACTGGCTTTGTTTCATCATGAACATCACTGGTGCTCCATTTTGGCTGTGAATTTCTCTTTAAAGAGTGAAAACGTCTGCTTGAGCAATAAGGGAAACTGTTAGCCTAGCTTAGCTGCAGGAATTTTATCTGAAGGATGTACCTTTAACAGCTCATCATGAGCTCCTCAATACCTGCTGCGCTAGTTCCTCACCTGGCCGTTGAGGTGTTTGCGTGGAGCTGCAGGTGTGTTGGCATAGGAGCTGATGGAGGAGCTGGTGTTGATGTCATCGGTGTCGATTGTATCACTGATTCCACTACTGACTGAACTACTGTCATCCCAACTGAGAGACACAGAGAGACACAGAGAGAGAGAGAGAGAGAGAGAGAGAGAGAGAGAGAGAGGAGAAGGAGAAGAAAGATTAAAGACACATGCACACATTCACGGCTCTGTGTTTTACTAGGGCTGAACGATTAATTATTTTTATATTGAAAATCTTCAAAGAGTGCAGTGTTCAAACTGCAAAAGCAAAGTTTTAATCGATCAGATGCAACCAAATACCCACATGCTGTAAACATGACATCACAACCACGACTAACAGGAAGGCTGGAACACCACGTTCAGCTTTAAAACATTTCGCCCAAATCATTCAGCCCTATGTGTCACCAATGAACAATAAACAATATAGATAGTAGCTTTAGAAACCTCAGTAGAAGAAGAGGACAGAGAAAAGTGAGAAAACAAGACAGAGAAGATGGAGGAAAAGAGACAGAGAAAAAGTAGAAGAAAATGGAGAAGTAGGAGAAGAAAAAAAAGGTTTGAGATCAAGAAGATTAAGAGGCAGAGAAAGAAGAACAACAATAAAAAGAAGAAGAAGATGGAGAAGCAGAAGAAGAACGAAGTAGAACAAGGAGAAAAAGAGTTGGAGACAAAAAGAAGACAGAGAAGATGGAGAACATCAGAAGAAGATGGAGGAGGAGAACAAAAGAAGGAGGAGGAAGAGAAAAAGGAAAAAAGAAGACAAAGGAGGAGAAGAAGAGAATAAGAACAAGATGGAGAACAATAAGAAGAAGAAGAAGAAGAAGAAGAAGAAGAGAAAAGAGGGAGAGGGAGAAGAAGAAGAAGGAGGAGGAGGAGGAGGACACAAAGAAGGAGAGAAATATTTGCTCAGAGCAGATTTAGCAGAACGTCAAGCTCCTCTGATGGAGGATCTGAATATATAAACTCCAGTTCAGCTCAGAGTCGCTGACACACAGAGGTCATTTAGAAAATCTGAATTTCCCATCAGACCCTCAGACTGTGGTCCTGAACAGTGAAGAGCAGATTAACGCTGAGTGTGATGGAGAAATCTGCTCATTAAAATGAATGAGCTCATAAATCTACAAGCCTCAGACTGCAGAGAGGCAGTTTAACAATAACGGAATACGAGAAGCTTAATAAAAAGTCTGGTATATAACATCTGCAAAAGTCTGGTATATAATATCTGCTATTATTATCATGATAAATTCAATCGAAACACTCTCTTTTTTGTATTTCGTGCCCGCAGATGCACGGTGACGTCATCAAAAAATCAGAGGATGTTCACACTAGATCTTTTTTCCGGATCCAGGTCTGCTTGCTCTGTGAGTTTGGTACGTTTGCTCCAGTGTGGCTCGCTGCTCTCGAGCCAGAGAACAGAGAACCGATCTCTAGTCCTCCAGAAATCGGTGGGCTAGGGGAACCCTGACTAATATTGCGAATGCAACTTAAATTGTGATTGTTTTCAATAAATTAAGGTTCAGACCTGTTTTTTTGCCAAGAAGACCAGAATATCCATTTTTTTGGCTTGAGGCTTGACCACTTAGTGCAGTCAGCCAGATTGCCAGTCAGTTGTGTTTGTGATGTCACAACACATGGGGCTCAAGTGGCCTCTGATTGGTCTAACTCATGGATGTAAAGGCAGTTTACAAACTCTGTGTTAGTAGGTTAAATTTCCCCACTTAAAACTTAAGACAACATTTTTGAAAATGCAGGCTATCATTTTAAAAACTGCAGCTGCTGCGATGTGAAAATTGCACTCTGTTAAACTTCGATTTCGATGTAAAAACAACAAAAAAAATCTTTCAGTCCTAAGTGCTGGCCTCCATGGCTAAAAACCTTCTCATATGAGGACGGCTCCTTGTTTGAAGGCGCTCCGGCTCAGTGAAATGCAGCGTATTCAAAAAGTGCTGCTCTTCACCACTTGAGTGTTTGTGTCCAAGTAAAATAATAAAAAGCAGCAAACAGATGAAGCTGTGCCAACCATTCTGCAAAACTGCACGCAGAGAAGCGATGTAAGAAATTGCGCAGTTGATCCACAGTTCAGATGTGAAAGCAAACCAGCGATAATGAGCCCCTCACCCAAACTTGCCCAGAATCAGTTCTGGGTGCAGACTCGAGTATTCAGAACAAGCGTGAAAACTACAGAAATCCAAAGAGACCATGAGGCAGTTATAACTTTCTGAATTGTTATCCTGAGCTCATGACTTAATTATCTTGTGATCTTAAGACAACAAAAGTTGTGATCTCAAGATCACAAGATAATCAAGTCATGATCTCAAAATAACAACTTAACAGTCTTGTGATCTCAAGATAACAAAGTTGTTACCTTGAGATCACAACTTAATTGTCTTGTGATGTTGAGACAACAAAGGTTGTTATCTCACTAAGTCATGATCTCAAGATAACAACTGTCTTGTGATCTCAAGATAACAAAGTTGTTATCTTTAGATCACCACTTAATTGTCTTGTGATGTCGAGACAACAAAGGTTGTTATCTTGCCAAGTCATGATCTCAAGATAACAATCCAGAAAATTATAGCCACAGCTCATGGCCTCTCCAGACTTCCACAGAAAATGCCCTAACAGTCATTACTTTCAGAGGGAAGATTTCAGTAAAGCGAGAATTTAATCTTTTAAATCATTTTATATGATGAATTGTGCTTAATATGACTAAAAACATGAGCTAACAAGATAAACAAAGATCAGATTTCAGGGTGAATCTTTAAATATGTTCAGTATATTTTAACAGTACTGTGATGATTTTATCCTCTGAAATCATCCCATCCCCAGTGTCTGTTAGTCTGTTCATCTGTTTCTCTAGAGCTGAGAATACTCCCTTGTTCTCTCTGCACTTGTTATTAAACATCACTTCTGACACATGACATCATTTCCTCCACACTGAGATCAGAGGAAAGTGGGTAAGCGCTACCGCAGAAACCACTGGATTCACCACTGTCTGACTCCGCCCTGCCATCACTCACTCACATCTACACACACACACACAACCTCTCTGACCTTTCACCCTCCGTCACGCTGAACGGCTCAGAAAAGCGGACTGTCAGAGAGAGAAAGATGAAAGAAAAGAAACAGGCAACTTTAAACCCTTTGAGGCTGCAGCAGAGTGTATAAAGTTTCCTCCAGTAAAAGTGCTGTTACCGCAGTGGAGGCAAAAGTATCCTCCCAAGAAAACACAACTACAGCCGAACTACAAAAGTAACAGCTCAAAAACTACAACTCCTATGAGACTGTGTCCATAATCAGCAACATTAGCATGTTACACGCAACCTGACAGTGGATTTACACGGTGAAACCTCCAAGCAACTATAGTTTTTTTGATAGAAACCTATACACTCTTTAAAATGATGGTTCTTCAAGGATTCTTTAGCAAAGAAAATGGTTCTATAAAGAACCATGGACACTCAAAGAACCCTTTGCACGATTAAATGGTTCTCTGCATGGTAAAATGGTTCTTCAGATTGACGGAGAATGTGTTGTAGATGGTTCTGTATAGAATCTTTATGAAAATAGCTCTTTATAGCACCCAAAAAGGGATCTTCTATTGTTACAAGCTTGACATTGTAACAACAGAAGAACCCTTTTGGGTGCTGTATACAACCTTTTTCAAAAATGTTCTACACAGAACCACCTACAGCACATTCATGCACATTTTCCATCAATGTGAAGAACATTTTCACAATGCAATGAACCCTTTAAAAATGCAAAGGGTTCTTTGAGTGTTAATGGTTCTTTACAGAACCATTTTCTTTACTAAAGAACCCTTGAAGAACCAGTTTTTAAAGAGTGGATATGAGTGATATGTGATGAACTTGTTGTGCTTCTAGAACATGAGCGAGATATTAAGTACAATATAACTGTAAATACTTAAACACTAATTTTCAAATGCTTAACATACACAGAAGATTGAAATATATAGTAACTATAGATATAGGACAACCGAATGATAGTGAAGCTGAAAAAAGTATGTAAAGGTGATAAAAATGCTGCAAATATGTAAGTTACACCTTGCATAGTAATTTATAGCGAGAACGAGACAGTGGATCAGAAGTACAATCTATTAATTTGGCTAATTTTTAGAGCAATTGAATGTGTTGCATGCAACTTTGTTTCTGAATTACTTTGCGTGACTGTCAAGTTGCACAGAATTATTGCATGCAACTCACAACATGCAACTATGTATGACACAAACCTACAACCTACCTTGTTGGTCCACCTGGTAGATCTAGAGTCAGAGACGATAGCTCATCTGTTGCTGCACAGTTTGTGTCAGTCATCCTCTAGTCCTTCATCAGTGGTCACAGGACGCTGCTGGCTGGATGTTTTGGGTTCTCAGTCCAGCAGCGACACTGAGGTATTTAAAAACTCTAGCAGCACTGTTGTGTCTGATCTATTCGTGCCAGCACAGCACACATTAACACACCACCACCACGTCAGTGTTACTGCAGTGCTGAGAATGACCTACCACCCAAATACTTGCTATGTGGGGTCCTTTGGGGGTCCTGACCATTGAAGAGCAGGGTAACGAAGTATGCAGAGAAACAGATGGACTACAGTCTGTAACTGTAGAACTACAAAGTGAAACTATATGGTCAGTGGAGCTGATAAAGTGGACAGTGGAGAGGTGGTGTTAATGAAGTGTCTGATCGGTGTATTTCAAACAAAATTGACTTCCTTTTAAAGTTAAGAACGTTCACAGTACATAAAATATATAGAAAGGGTCACTGGAGCTTTTTTGCATGACAGTGACAAACATTTGCATGCAAATGTTTTGGCTCCATTGTTTTGTTGATTTTCTGAGTGTAATAAGTTAATACATTCCCTACAGAGACACACCTCTGCACATTTTAATACAACAATAAAACATAAAATGCGGCATGTGCAAAAGTCATGGCGAATGTTTTTTTTAAACACAAATAAAGAGAATAAATTGTGCCTTAAAATGTGCAGGAAAAAAACAATATTTAAGTGTGCTCTCTGTACACAGGTGTAAGAATTACACATGTACATTAAAAAAACAATTACACACACACACACTCAATAATCTACCTGTCTGTGGATCCTTGGTTGCCACGGATACCAGGATCCAGCCTGATAGGCAGAGATTTGACTGGACGTAGATTCCTCATGAGTTAAAGCGCAGTTAGAACCTCTCTCTCTCTGTCTCTCTCTCTCTCTAATCTCACCTCTTTCTGTTTTTATTTGTCCTGTTTTTATTCTTCTGTTATTTTGATATTCCACAGGCTGTTCTCTTCTTCTCTTGCTCTGCTGCTCCATTCACTGCCCACTGTCCACAGCTCTCTCTCTCTCTTTCTCTCCCTCTTCTTCCCGCTCGCTGCTCTCTCTTTCTTGCTCTATTTTTCTCTATTCTTTATTTTTCCTGTGTCCCTCTCTCTGCTCCATAGTCCATGGTTTATTCTCTTTCTCTCGCTCTGTCCAACAGCTCTCTCTCTCTCTCTGGTAATCTGATCTGTAAGGCATGGTGGAGTTAACCTGTGAAGTGCTGGAGCCTCACAAACTCAGTTTCAGAGCACTGTGCATGGGGCGGGGCCTGGGGGGGGCAGAGTGTGGGGGGGTTAATGTGTGCGTTGTGTGTGATGTTAATTAGAGATCAGTGCTCAGACTGAAGGTTTCTCTCTGGATCACAAACCTGCTATTACTGTCTCAACCAACCAGAATTAACCAACAGCTCTCTCTCTCTCTCTTTCTCTTTCTTTCAATCTGTTCCTCTCTCTCTTTATCTTTTAACCTCTCTCTCTCAGTTCAGCTCTTTTTACCTCATTTCTTTCTCTTTCTCTCTCTGTTCAGTTCTCTATCTTTTTTCTTTTTTCCTTGCACTCACTCACTAAAAGTTCAGTTCTTTGTCTTTCTAATTCCTCTCTCTCTCATTATCTCTCTCTCTCTGAGTTCCGTGCACAATGCTATTTTTCTACTTCCTCTCTCTTTCATTCTCTCTTTCATTCTCTCTCTCTCTCTCTCTCTCTCTCTCTCCCCCTCAGATTTCAGATCTAACTAAAATCATTCTCACTGAAAGACAGTGCAAGCGACAGTTCGGCCAAAAATCAGATCGACTAATTCTAAATTGAATAAATCAGCCGAGACGTGTTTGATGTCTGAAGCTTCTCTAGTTTTAGTGCTGGAGCTACGAGGCTAAGGTAGCTAACAAGTGATGGAAGCTTATAGCCCACCAATTAGCATGGTGCTAATTGCACATCTAAATAATTTTAAACTGTGTGGAGGTGTTCAGTATCTCTAATAGACTTCATTCTATGGTTTCTGACAATGTATGAGGTCATAACCAAAATGATAAAATTAGCACATTTAAAGGGCCAGTACCATACTTGTTCATCTAAACATAGTTTTAAAACGTACCACTCACTCTCCAGTCCACACAGACCATATATGGAAACTAATCCAGCCTTCATCCTTTTTGAATTCACTGTTTTTGTGATGTCACAAAAACCAACACATTTACATTTATCTGCATATTCAGCCTACAGCAGCCCATTAATGCTGAAGTTATAAGGAGTGTTTCAGTCTAACCTGCTTTTTAAATGTGGCACAACACAGCACAGCCAATCAGAACAGAGGTAATTTAAATATATATCAGTCTTAAAGAGACAGAAAAGATAAGTATGTTTAATTCTAAGAGATAAAGAGATGTTGAAAAATGTCATATAAAAATTACAAATATTTTTGGATTACTAACCGAAAAATAAAAATATGTATGATGTGGGCCCTTTAACTGTTTACTACTTTTCCTGGTGGAGAAAACGAACTCTAGCTTAAAGGCAGTTTAAGGGAACTGACGGGAGCTGTTTGATCTGGACATTCCTGCAGAACCGCTCTGTTTTTTCTTTTTTGTGTCACATAGGTCAAAGATCGAGCACGGCAGGTCATCAGGAGGGGCTCTGCAGCAGATGGGAGAGCTCAGAGCTTCAGCTCACTGTGAGAAAGGACTGGGTTTAGTCTCCGGGGAGCGCCGTGGTCTCCTCCCATACAGCTCCACTGTAGTTAGAAAGGAAACCTCAGCACTAAAATACACACCTCCACTCCCTCACGCATTAAAGCACACAGCCTGGCTGTTACTGCACATATGAAAGAGGGTCCTGAGGAAAAGAACACTATAATTTATAAGATATAATTTGATATAATTTACTTGCTAAGGCTTGGACTGATATCTGTTCTTATGGACACATACATGCAGACATATATACTGCTGAGCAAAAGTTTGGAGATACTCTGCCATCTTTTGAATTCTGAACTACACTGTTAGAAATAAAGGTTCTGTGCAGGTACATTTTTCGCTCATCAAGATACAATGTAATGTTCCCTCAAAGGTTTAACAGTGGATTTAAGGCCCAATTATGAACGTTAAATACGTTTTTCCAGGTGAAAAGTACGTATTTATACCTTTTCATAACCTAATGTTTTAAAACAGAACAATAAAATTAAAAGCCTGGAGACGGGATGGGGTGTGTGGAGTCAATACAATTTAGAAAATATAATTTCAATGGATTATGGTACAATTATGTTCCCGGACTAAAGGTACTGAGATGTACTCTTGAGGGTTACACCCCAGTGACAAGAGGGGGACTGCCCCAGTGACAGTTTAGTACCTTTATGTCTGAGAGTGTACTGCTGTTTTCATTTAAAGGGCACATACTGTACATTTCGTATTTCTTTTGTTTCTCTGAGGTCCATGTGTGACTTTATGTAGCAAATACAGGAATAATTCATTTCCACGCAAACATTTTAATTCTTAAGGCTAAAGGCGATGCGAAAAAAGTCACAAAATGCTAAATATTCTGCGAAATTATACATACCAGAAGCAACATGATTTTTTTGGAATTTTGCTGTTTTTTGCACCATGAATAAAATGGGCTGAATACATAGCAACACATATTGCTGTTTTTAGAAGAAAACCTCCTATCTCCAAAATGATAACTTTACAGGAAAAGGAAAAAATCTACTTTACTTTTACTGTAAGTCAGTGGAACCAGACTTTTTTCCAAGTCATTTTGGGCCATTTCTTTTGGTCCATTCTACATGTAATTTATGTACAATGCAAAGGGTAACAGACATTTTCAAATTATGTCAAAAACTGAAAAACGACAAAAATGGAGATACAAGGTTTTCTTCCAAAAGCAGTGATATATATTGGCAAAATATATATCAACTGTATCAACTATACCCTTGCTCCTCACAACACAGAGTTTCTCCACCTCGTTCAGGAGCTGAAACTGTACGAGCTCTTTCACTTACAGCTGAGTCTGAGGCGATTTTGGAGATGCAGCTCCAAATGAGATGAAGCTCAAAACAAACAGGCTGAATGTCTTTAAGCGTAAATAAGATCTGATTCTTTGATCACAGCAGAACAGACGGATGGTGACACTGAGCTACTGACCATTTAGGAAAAGTGAAAGTGGTGTAAAGAAGTCACATACATTTAACTCTCTGTTTGTAGCTCAGTTTGAGCTGCTTTTGGAGATTCTGATCCTTTTTAGCGTTTGTGAAAAAGTTCTGTTTGCTGCTTCGTCATCATAGTTGTCATCATGCCAACAGCAGAGGTGACCATGACTGGTCAGAGAGTTTCTGTCACTGGCAAAAGTTCGCAAAAATTGGTGTGCAAGATACCATAAGTTACACACACGATCGGATTAATTTACAGCCAGCAGAATATTAACGTTTGATGTGTAAAGGCCTTTGGAATTAAGCAGAATGTTCAGGTTATGGTGTCTTTTGAGACTGATATATGTAAATGTGTTCGCTTCTGATTGGCTGTTCTGTATCTCACCTCATTCAAAAGGCAGTCTAAGCTGAAACTCTCCTTGTAACTTCAGTGTGAGTGGACGGAGGTAAACTACTGCAGATTGAATAGGTGAATATATCTAAATGAGTTGGTGTTTGTGACATCACAAAAAGAATTCAAAATGGACTGGGTATGTTGTGAAACTTTAACAATGTTCACATAGTGCATCAAACTCTTGTTTTAAACAAAGTGAGGAAGTTTCATATCACATGATATGAGTCAAGTCAGCTTTATTGTCAATACTACAATATGTACAGGACATACAGAGTATTGAAACTGCGTTACTCTCAGACCCCATGGTGTAGCGATAACATTAAACATATGAGCCCTTTAAGTGAGAAAAATTCCTATGCAGGTTTAGATAGTCTGATGCTTTATGTATATATTGAGTGCTGATGAGTGCTGACATCGTAACAAGAAGCGAAAGTGGGCGTGGCCACATGTATGCCATTACCCACCATGCCGTAGTTATAAAAGAGCCAAAATGACATCATAGGTGAAGAGATGAAGTTCTTTATCTATTCATCTGCCCCTCTGCGTTTGTCCACTGTGAGTAAACATGCACTAAACTCGGGTCGGATCTGTGTTTGATTACTCAGGCCTGTCTGTTTAACATCAAAACAACAGAGCTGACCTCTGACCTTCTGCACCGAGTGCACAGAGAGAGAGAGAGAGAGAGAGAGAGAGAGAGAGAGAGAGAGATAGTGATGGGGATGTCTTGTCCACAAGGATGTGGCATTCCCAAACAGGCCGGGGCATTCCAAACTCTTCCGTATAAAGCTGCTGTGGTAAAATAATGACACAGTGACCTTTAACGCTGCAGAAACACTGATCGCATAAAAACTATTTTTATGTTTTTGTGCACCATTATCACTCCATTTCCTTAAAGGAGAACAACACCAATTTTTCTAAAATGTTCTGCATTTGCATCTGCAGAGTCGTTCAGAGTGGTTTGGTTCTTCTCTCTCTCTCTGTTTGTCCAGCAAACACTGCAGTCTGAATTAGCACATTAACCTCATAGAAAGTGGCCAGTTAATATAAGCACAAGGTGGGAGTTTTTAATAAAGCGGCTAGTGAGCAGGAGCACAAGGTGGGTGTTTCTAATAAAGTGGTCATTGAGGGGAAGCACAAGGTAGATGTTCCTAATAAAGTGGCCAGTAAGAGGAAGCACAAGGTATGTGTTTCTATTAAAGTGGCCAATTAGTAGAAGCACAAGGTGGGTGTTTCTAATATAGTGGCCAGTTAGTGGAAGCACAAGGTGGGTGTTTCTAATAAAGCGGCCTGTTAGAGGAAGCACAAGGTAGGTGTTACTAATAAAGTGGCCAGTTAGTGGAAGCACAAGGTATGTGTTTCTATTAAAGTGGCCAATTAGTAGAAGCACAAGGTGGGTGTTTCTAATAAAGTGGCCAGTTAGTGGAAGCACAAGGGGGGTGTTTCTAATAAAGCAGCCTGTTAGAGAAAGCACAAGGTAGGTGTTACTAATAAAGTGGTCAGTGGGCGGAAGTACAAGGTGGGTGTTTCTAATAAAGTGGTCAGTTTGTGGAAGCACAAGGTGGGTGTTCCTAATAAAGTGGTCGGTGAGCGGAAGTACAAGGTGAGTGTTTCTAATAAAGTGGTCAGTTTGTGGAAGCACAAGGTAGGTGTTCCTAATAAAGTGGTCAGTGAGTGGAAGCACAAGGTGGGTGTTCCTAATAAAGTGGTCAGTGAGCGGAAGCACAAGGTGGGTGTTTCTAATAAATTGGTCAGTTTGTGGAAGCACAAGGTGGGTGTTCCTAATAAAGTGGTCAGTGAGAGGAAGTACAAGGTGAGTGTTTCTAATAAAGTGGCCAGTTAGTGGAAGCCCAAGATATGTGTTTCTATCAAAGTGGCCAATTAGCAGAAGCACAAGGTGGGTGTTTTTAATAAAGTGGCCAGTCAGTAAAAGCACAAGGTGGGTGTTTCTAATAAAGTGGTCAGTGAGTGGAAGTACAATGTAGTTGTTTCTAATAAAGTGGCCAGTTAGTGGAAGCACAAGGTGGGTGTTTCTAATAAAGTGGCCAGTTAGAGAAAACAAGATGGGTGTTTCTAATAAAGTGGCCAGTGAGTGGAGGCACAAGGGGGGCGTTTCTAATAAAGTGGCCAGTTAGTGGAAGCACAAGTTAGGTGTTTCTAATAAAGTGGCCAGTTAGTGGACCCTACAGGTAATTAAATTGAGCATCTGATCACCACTGCAGCAGAGAACTGAAGTAACCTGCCTAGAAGAACCACATGGACACCAAGAAGAAGAAATTCAGCATGTACTCCACTACGACTCTCACACATACCCCAACCTACCGGTCCGTCCTTCTCTCCTTAGCAACAATATTATTTTTTATCTTGGCACAGAGCCGATGTGCATGTTTGCGTCTGAGTATGTAATGCTAATCCTGCCTTCTTCACATGCTCCGACCAGATAATCATCTTGATTCTGTTACCTCAGGCATGTGAGTGCAGTCAAACCTGCGGAGTTCGCACATTACCCTCACGCTGGAGCAGCTCAGTTGTTCAAAGGGAATTCCACCAGTCAGACTCTAGAACCAGACCTCCACTTTCTAACTGTTGTTTTGAGGTTGAGGCTGTTTGCACAGCTTGCTGAAGACCAAATTCTCTAAAGTTGACACTTGTTTTAAACATGCCATGTGGGTGGTCTGTAGTTATTAAATAAATTCTGTTAAATTGGATCAGGTGCAGTTCACACAGAGAAAAATCACGTTTAGAGGTTATATAGCTGTTGGGTTAATAATTTTTCTGAGTAAGTGGAGAGACAGTTCTATTTAACAGATAAAGGTTTCCTGACCTTAGAAGAGGTTTGTCAGTGGACAGATGGTGGGAGTTGGATTATAAACACACTGACCACCCCAGAGCTTTCAAATTTTAATTTTTCTGAACCCAATTCTGCTGAGAAAAGCCCCCCCACACAGACACACACACCTGTGTGATCCAGAATGTTACACAGCCCATAAATCACTCCTCAGTGCAGATTCAGCTGCAGGCTCTCAGGACCCTACCTGCCCCCCACCCCCCAATCTCTCCTGTCAGTACTTCTACATTAAACACTGTGGCCAGAGCGTATTAACATTGCTATAGTCTCAACTGGGAACAGCAGAAAACATTTCAAAATCTACTTTATAGTTATGCTAAACTGGTTTCCACGGTTATGCTATTCTCATTTCTATAGTTACTTCTCAGCCATTTCTATGGTTAGGCTACACCCATTTCATGGCTATACTATTTCCTTTTCAAATGTTTACGCTACAACCATTTCCATAGATACGCTACACTCATTTCCATGGTTACGCTACACCCATTTCCATGGTTATGCTACACCCATTTCCATGGTTACGCTACACCTATTTCCATAAACACACTACACCAATTTAAATGTCTACGATACACCCGTGTCCATAGATACGCTACATCCATGTCCATGGTTACACTTCATACATTTCCATTGTTGCACTGTATACTTCTTCTTTAAACGTGCACGCTACAGAAGCATCAACTACAATAACAGTATAAAAAATAAACAAAGCTCTGAATGTAAATGTTAATTCCTGCTTCTCACCAATTTTCCAAACCTCGGATTCCAAACTCTTCCACTTCCACAGAAATTTCTAAACGAGTCTCTGTCGGTGTGAGCAGGAGCTGCAGTCACTCAGCCTGAAAGTGTGAAATTCAGCAGGTGCACAACTGAACACGCACACACACTCACACGCACACACACAGGCACATGCACACACATTTAGTGCTGCAGGTGTGCTGCAGACAGATAAAAGTGGAGTCTACAGTCATCACCACGGATACCAGAACATCACTCACACCCCATCACACACAGACACACACACACACACACACACACAAACACACACACAGTTTTTCTGTGTAAGTTTTAATGCTCTTTTCTTTTTTCTCTATCTTTCTTAATGCTTGCTCTCCCCTTCTTTCTCTCCCACTTTCTCTTCTCCCTTACACTCTCTCTTTTTCACCTCCTCTCCTCTCTCTCTGAGACAGATGAGACTGTGGGGAATAGTAAAATGCATTTACAGCAACAACAAAGTCTTCTGCTCTCTGCTGTGTTATTCTACAAATCAGCTGAGGGTAAGTGTGTGTATGTGTGTGAGAGAGAGACCGTAGTGAACAAATGAGGGAGCAGCCCTTCTAATTAACTGATAACAGCACAAAAATGATACATTTGCATATAAATATTCACTATAAATGAACAATAGAATCAGTAAATTCTCCATTTAACTTCTTTTCAGCTAGTTATCAGATAAAAACACATCTGAAAAATATGTTTTCTAAAGTGAAATGTACATTTTAAAATTAATATTACAACCCTACACACACACACACACACGCTCATTTCATGCTGTGTTACTTCAGACGACTTTCCAAAGTCAGCAACCTCCATGAACAGTTTACAGTCCAGTCACAGCATTACAGCATAAACTATGAAAAACCATGTACACTTGCATTGTTTCCTTAAAAACAGATGCCCCATTATGTTCATATCATACACGTGCTGCATTAAACTGTTGTGGCTAACAGTTACACCAATTTTTCATAATTTCTCCATAATTCAGGGGTTACAATATAAACAAAGTCATTCAGAGTGATTTGACACAAAATAATTCATTTGTAGAGAAACTTACACACAGATTTCTTTACAGTGGTGGTGATAGGAACCAGGGGGTCGCCATGACTACAACACAAATATAGACATATGATGTACTATCCACAACCACCAGTGAACCTACACGTGTCTTCTGAGTTTTATATGGAATGTTAATGATGGGAAAATAGCGGAAAAACTGAAATAATAAGTTTTCTTTGGGGATTATTTTGCCTCACAGTGCCCTGAATGTATCCCTTCACCACGAATGGATTTTGTCTCAGACATCATGTAGTGTATTCATAACCATTTCATGTAATAACTTTCTGTGAGAAAGTTTTTAGAGGTGGACGTCTGGTTCCTATCACCACCACTGTGAACAATTCTAACTCAGTAAATTTCTCTAGAACGGAGCATTTCACACCAAACCACTCTGAATCTTTACCCTTTACTTAGAAATTTGTAAACATCAGTGTTCCCCATTAAGCTAATGCTGGCTAGCTAGCAGCAACCTTGGCTCATCTTAATGTTAGACAACCCTTTAGCTAGAATAGTGAAAAGTGCACATAGTTATTATGGAGCTCTAAGAACAAACACAACTAGCATAAGATGCTAACAGAAAACATTAATATTAATTTTAGCTATCTCATTATTAAAATTACAGTATAGCCAGAGTTAGATCATAGTAAATTCACAGTAAGGTCACAGTTAAATCACAGTAAGCTCAAAGCAGAATGAGAATGGTCAGATTAGTTGTTTAATTGAATAATAGGTATAATGCCAGTATAATAACAGAATAATAAAAGTTACTTAATTATTGACATAATCACTCCCTGTCCTGTTATTACAGAGACTAAGATGACAACAGTGACAAAATACAAACACAAAAGACAGACAGGACTATGTGTGTGTGTGTGTGTGTGTGTGTGTGTGTGTGTGTGTGTGAGAGAGAGGGTAAAATAGGCATGTACAGTTTCCAGAATGACAAAACATAGCCAGCAGCTAACAAAAGAGAGGACGAAAGACAGAGAGAGATGAAGATAGTGATATCCCACGAGAGTGTTTACAGCCTGAGGTTAACCACAGCACACTGAGAGAGAGAGAGAGAGAGGGAAACATACTGAGAGAGAGTGAGAGAAAGGGAAACATAACGAGAGAGAGAGAGAGAGAGAGAGAGAGAGAGAGAGTGAGAGAGAGAGAGAGAGAGAGAGAGAGAGAGGGAGAGTCAAGCCCAGACAGGCCAGAAAACCCCAAGGAGGTCGAGTGTGTGTGTGTGTGCTGTAAACACATCTGGGCGCTCCCTCATACAAGGTCTGAAATACTCCCGCCAATTTTTAATTATTTCAGGCTTTGCAGGACGACTCGTGGGAATGCACACTCACCATATTTTATAGCACCAAAAAAGTTATTTTATAATAGCAGAACCCTGTATGTGCTATATAGAACCATTCAAAACCACACAGAATACATAACACATTCTCCATCAATCCATTTTGCCATGCAGAGAACCATTTTAGCACGCAAAAGGTTCTTTGAGTGTTAATGGCTTTATGAGCGTAGCTAGACCTAAACATTCAATTTTCCATCCTGAGTGTGACAAAACAAAATAGCCTTTTTGTGGCCAATACTAATTATGAGGGTGATGAAGGTACCTGTCTGCATCTCCCTGGCCGGTGGACGCGTTTCTCTGCAGCGTTTCCCTCACCATGGCCATGCCGTCCGGCAAATGGTTCAACCGCCGAGTGTACAGACTCAATCCCCCGTCCGTCATGTAGCTGAGAGAGAAAGAGAGTCACAAAATTCAGGGCGTATTGTGTTTCCATCTTCCGGAAATGCGCCACGAGAGCACAGACATTTGTTCCGCTGTTTCAGTCTTGGTTTCAGAATCATTACGCCCCTAAATAGCAGTGCGTCATACATACAGCATCAGAAACCACATAATCAACTCTATTAGAGATACTAAACAACTGCACACAGTTTGAGGTTTGAAGCTCAAGTTGGCTTCCCTATTCTTCCGCAGTTACATTGTACCGCCTTACCTGAAATTTCCTGTTCCACCTTAAATAGTGCCGCAGTTACATTTTAGCGCCTTATTCAAAATTTCCTATTCCACCTTAAATAGTGCAGCAGTAACATTCTAGCACCTTATTCAAAATTTCCTGTTCCACCTTAAATGGTGCAGCAATTATATTCTAGTGCCTTATTCGAAATGTCCTGTTCCACCTTAACTAGTGCAGCAGTTACATTCTAGCACCTTATTCGTAATTTCCTGTTCCACCTTAAATGGTGCAGCAGTTACATTCTAGCACCTTATTCAAAATTTCCTGTTCTACCTTAAATGGTGCTACATTTACACTCTAGCACCTTGTTCTAAATTTCCTGTTCCACCTTTAACGGTGCAGCAGTTACATTCTATCAGAGATACTGAACACCTAAGAGACACTGATTAATACACAGTTTGTAGTGATTCAGACATGCGGTTAGCACTATGCGAATAGGTGGGCTATAAGCTTCTATTACTTGTTAGCTACATTAGCCTCATAACTCAAGTGCTAAAACTAAAGAAGCAAAACTTCAGACTCCAAACACGTCTTGTCTGAAGGAGTGTGATGAGGTTAGTGGGGGCAGCGTGTTTTATAGAGGAGAAAATAGACCCGTCTTGTATTTGGACAGACTGAACATTAATCACTGCAGCGCAGCCTCTGTTGAACTAAAACACACACTAACATAACACACACTCTACACTGCACACACTAACATTTATCACCTCTTCTATCACAGTAAAAATTACTTTAAATGCAAACTTAAGCTCTCAGAAGCCAATCTCCAGAGAAAAAATGTTTAAAAAATTGTCAAAATAAAGTAATAAAACAAGATATCATTATGGGCTGCCGTCCAATCAGCTGCTTGTTTCTATGTAGTTACAGTTAGCAGCCAGCCACACTTAAAGGGCCCTTATCCTATATTTTTCTTGCATTTTATAACATGGGTGTGTATTTATGCAACATAATTCATTTTTCCAACCTCTCTTCATCCCTTAGGATTAAAAAGGCTGGTTTTGTTACTGTGCCTGACATATGTAAATGAGCTCTGTTCTGATTGACTGTGCCTCATTCAAATAGCAGACCAGGCTGAAACACTCTTATAGCCTCAGCGTGAATGGGCATGGCTGCTTTTAGCTGAGTAGGTGGGTATATGTAGATGTGTTCATGTTTGTGACATCACAAAAGCAGCAAATAAAAAACGAGCAGCTTTATTTCCATATATACGGACAATGTTCATATATTGCATCAAACTTTTTTATAAAAAAAGAAAGTTTTTCTATGGTGTACGCCCTTTAATAGAACAAAAAATGCCAGGTGTGAACAGAAATTTGACTGGCCTTAGTTAGTACAGATCATTTAGCACATAAAACAAGTGAATACATGACGCACTCGATCCCTACAAAGTGCTGCACACACACACAGCTGGTCGAATGAGGACAGCTGTTCTTTTGTGTTGGTTCTCAGTGACAGTGTCTGCTTTCTCGTTCTATTCAAGCATCATAACATCATGAACATCCGGAAACTTTCCTCTCCAGGCTGGTAATTCAACCTCCATTCACACATTTACTGCTGCTGAATCCTGAGGGAAAGCTAATAAATGGTAGTTATAATAATAGCTGGGGTTTCAGTTACTCTTCACCATGGCTAAAGAACGCAGGAGGCCTGTTCTAACAAGAAAAACGTCAATAAAGGAGTTCTTTAGGAAAACTGCAGGTTATCAGGTTCTGCTGAGGTCACTGAGTGCACTTCTTGGACCTCCGGAATGTCCCAAATTAAACTTCTGGGGGTCCCTGGAAAGAAACTTATGACCTTATGCTGTCTGTTAGGGACAAACAAATTGAGGGAAAGGTCACTGTTTATCAGCTTCACCCACAATCAGCTTCTGTCTTTGGTGTTCTTAACTAACTAGAGCTGCAGCACTGCTCTGCCTCAGGGTGGCGCTGTAGCAGACTCGTTCACCCAGTTGGTCCCTCATAGTCTAGAAACTGTAACTATGCCCAGATTCCTCTGAAAAACTTTACAATGTGCTGCAGCATATCTGTGAATCTGAAAACTCGCCCAGTTTCCCAACAGTCTGGTGTAAAGAGTGACTGTTCCTCATTTCTCACACTGAAGACAGAAGAGGAAATAAGGAATATCTCAGTTAACGTGAGAAGAGCACAGAGGGAAACTAGAACAGAGACTTTACAGAAGAACAATCGTGAAACTAGACATTTTGCTGCCACTAAAGCATCAGCGCCACTATGGTGAGTGAGTTAGCAGCCAACATGAGACCCCGAAATACCAGGGGGATTTCACACACTGGATTTAATTCCGCTCAAAGAAAAAGCTTATTTTAAAAAAGTTAGATGACCCATTCAGCTTCTAAAATCTGCAGCTCTGTGATGAATTGCTGAGATGCAAAAGCATCTGAGGATGGTTCACTAAAAACAAAACACTGTCGCCCTCTTGTGGCTTCCTCACCAAGGTGATTTGTGTGAAAGATCACAGATACGAATACTGGGTAGCACTTACAGCACTTTAATTAAAGGCAACCAACATAGAGGATTCACAACATATTCATAAGCACTGAATAAAGGACTTATAAAGCAATACTTGAATATACATAAACAGCTTATGCCAGCAATCACCGATACATGATATAAGATGTTTTAAGAAGAAAGTGGCATTGTATTGACATAAACTAAAGTGACAGACATTTGCTCCATTTATAACATTGTTATGAAGTGTTAAAATGGACCACTGATGTATAACTCCATTGCAGTTTTATAAATAGAACTATCGACCATCACTTCAGTTTAAGACTCCTTTTATCAATACAATGTTATTCACTTCATCAAATATCTTTATACAAATTCTTATGCATTTGATATTAAGTTTTTATGCAGGCAGCTTTCAAAGTGTTTATGTTGTAAACAGTAGGGTGCTGTTTTGACTGGGCAGAAATTTACCACCAAAAGGGCTTTTTTATAACAGAAGTACACTTTTTGCTACAATACAGATTCTATAAAGAACTATATAGAACACATTCTCCATCAATCTGAAGAACCATTTCACCATGCAGAGAATCATTTAAGCAATCAATGGTGTGGAGATGCTCAGTATCTCTAAAAGACCTGTTTATGTGGTTTCTGACACTGCATGACTCACTGTTACCTATAAACATGGACTAAAACACAGGTGGTTGCTAAGGTGTTGCTATGTTATCGCAGGTGGTTGCTACGGTGTTGCCAGGCCTTGTTATGCTATCCCAGGTGGTTGCTAAGGTGTTTCTTGCCTGCTGTTATAATTTCCCACATGGTTTTGCATAGATAACAGAACGTCATACAGTGATTAATCAGAGCTGAGATGTTCCTCACTCACCCACTGGTAATCTCATCAATGCGGGCGTTCTTAGCCAGCACGTCTCCATCGCTAACATAGCCGCTAACATCCATCTCCAGCTCCTCTCCCCGCTCTCTCAGCTCTAGCCCACAGAGGGCGCTGCCGCGTGCCACCAGCTGCCTGCGCAGGGGGGCGGGGTAAAGGTACCGCCCCTGAGCCGGCCCTGCACCCCCACGACCAGGGTAACCATTCCCCAGCGAGGGAGCATCGCCTGCCTGCAGCCTCGGACTGGACTGACCAACTCGGCTGGCCCAGGCCAGCGGAACCGGACGGGACGACAGGGACAGCAAACTGCGGCCACTTAACTCTGTGGTAACCCCACTGTCAAAGGTTGTTTCCAAAGTGCTGGATAAAAGAGGAGAGCAGACAAACAGATGCATTCATTTAAAAAAAAAAATAGATCGATCATGTATTATTAACTGCATAAAACAAATCAACACAAATGAATGAGCAAAAAAAAACCGCTAGGTCACCAAAATTGTCTTATGACACAGTCATTTAAGTAATTTTGCAGCACTATAGAGCGCTTTTTAAATGAAACAATAGAAGCCATATCGCCCCCTACACTTCCTGTAGTGTATTACAGTCTGTCAGAATGACTGTGTAGATTATATGAACATTAAAGAGGGCTTTTTAAATGAAACAATAGAAGCCATATCACCTCCTACACTTCATGTAGTGTATTACAGTGTGTCAGAATGACTGTGTGGATCATATGAACATTACAGAGCGCTTTTTAAATGAACCTATAGAAGCCATATCGCCCCCTACACTTCCTGTAGTTTATTACAGTGTGTCAGAATGACGGTGTGGATCACATGAACATTATGGAGCACCTTTTATGTGTGGTTGATAAATGCTTATATCAATAAAACTCTTATAGTCTCACAAAAGTGACTCTATAAAGCTTTAGATCTTCTGCTTTTGCCCTAAAATGATCACGGCTCAGCTGGAATTATTAGGAATTCCAGGTCAAGTGGATTAATGACACACAACACACTGAAAAAGAGTGAGTCTTAATTGTGAAAAGAAATGAGGGAATGAGAGAGAGAGATGATCAAAGAGGTTTTCGAGCACTGCTGATGTCAGCAGTGAAGACCCCCCAACATGAAATAAAAAACAAAGACAGTTCTCACAGACAGGATTCCAGCAGTGAACAGAACAGACACTGACTCAGAACCAACATGACACAGAATATTTTTCCCCAAAGCTGTAGCACTCAACAACCACAGTGGACATCTCAAACTTTAAACTTAAACTAAACTCCCTTACTGTACTACAGTAACTCCTCTGCCTTTCTGAGGAGCTAGATCTCAGCATGTAATAAGGTCCCTTATTTTATTTTATTTTAATTATGTTTATTGAATTTTTCTCAACATAACAAGCATACACCATACACACGTAACAAAAAAAAAAAACAAACCAAAAAAACACAACCCCACCTTACATACACAAATATTTATGCTGACCAACATATCAAAATGCCACAGTAAACTATACAAGTGCTCTCACCACACCAGAATACTTGAGAGATCTGACCCAATATACAGCAGAAAAGGTTCCCAAGTATCGTAGAAGACATTTGTTTTTGAACGTAACAGGTGTGTCAAGTAATCTAGAGATACATGTTCCAAAACAACTCTGTGCCAGCTTGCTATAGAGGGTATTTTATCTGTTATCCATTGTAATAAAATACATTTCCTTGCACAGAATGTTAAAACATTGCAGAGTTTTTTCTTAAACTTGTCGGAAATATAATTATTTGGCGACCCAAGCAATAAACACAATGGGTCCATCGGTTTTAAAAATCTTGTACAGTTCCTGTGAGATCTCCCCCTAAAATGTTTTAATTCTGTAAGAAGTCCACAGACAACGGGTGAGGTTACCTACCTCCACTTTACATTTAGAACACATAGGAGAAAAACCCTCTTTAAATTTAAATATGCGCTCTGTGTAAGATTTTAAACTGGATAGCTTTTGCTTTATTACATATACTGATAGAGTTTGCATTCTTCCAAACCTTGTTCCACACATCCTCCTCTATCTCTATATCAAGTTCAGTTTCCCAAACCTTCCTCAAATAATGAGTGTTAGCGTTGGGATACTCTCTTAATATAATATAAAAGAAGCTAGTAGA
This sequence comes from Colossoma macropomum, assembly GCF_904425465.1. Taxonomy (NCBI): domain Eukaryota; kingdom Metazoa; phylum Chordata; class Actinopteri; order Characiformes; family Serrasalmidae; genus Colossoma; species Colossoma macropomum. The sequence continues at coordinate 20,135,111 of NW_023494799.1, read as the reverse complement.
TCTATTCTGTTTGGGCAGAAAAAGCTGTCTCTCTATCTGAGAGGGTTGCATATCTAGGTGAAGCGTTGTGTCCTTTCTTACAAAGTCCCTTATCTGAAAAAAGCGCAAGATGTCATGTTTGTGAATGGCATATTTATCAGATATCTGACTGAATGACGTCAGTGTGGACCCTTCAAATAAATCCCTCAAGTGAGAAAGACCCCTCGATGCCCAAAAACGGAAATGAAAACCTGTAACACCAGGAAGAAAGTCAGGATTATCACATATAGGAGTATAAATAGAAGTCAGCTTGGATCTACCTTCCAGATTCTCCATGCTTTAACAGTGTTAATTACAATGGGATTCTCACAGGAGCTTCTTACTGACTTAAAGTTTCTAAGAAATAGCAAGTTTCGTAAGGGATATTTTGTTTGTGAATTTTCGATATCAAACCACAAAGAAGAATTGTCTTCATGTATCCAATCATATATAAAAAGTAAGTGAGCACATAGCTGATATTTTTTAATATCCAGGAAGTCAAAACCCCCTCTCACGTCCGGAAGACGTAAAACTGCCATTTTCAGTCGTGGCCTCTTCTTAACCCATATAAAGGAACTGAACCACTTATCTAGAGTTTTAAGAGACTTGCTTGGGAAAAGGACTGGAATCATCCGTCCAGGGTAAAGCAGTCTTGGGAGGACATTCATTTTTATCAATGCAATACGGCCTATCCAAGAGATAGGGAGAGCATGCCATCTCTCCAAATCTAGTTTGATACGATCCAGCAATGGAGTGAAGTTTGTTTTGAACATCTGATTAAATTTAGGGGTTATGAATACATACGAAGTATGTAAAGCCTGTCTCTGACCATTGAAAAGGAAAAGGTTATGGATTTTGTGGTATGTGTTTTAAGCTACCCATGGGCATAGCTATGGACTTAGTTGAACTGATTTTATAACCTGAAAAAAGACCAAATTTGGAAATAATACTAATGAGGCTAGGGATTGATATGTGTGGTTTAGAGAGAAAAATCAAAATATCATCAGCATATAATGTGATTTTTTGTTCTTTTTTGGATGTATTCAAACCATGTATGTTAAGATCTGTTCTTATTGCCTCAGCTAATGGCTCTATTGCTAAATTGAACAAGGAAGGCGACAGCAAGCAGCCTTGTCTCGTGCCTCGCTGAATACTAAAATGATCAGATCGTAAACCATTAGAGAACCGCAGCCATAGGGTTATACAAGGTATGTCCACTCTATGCTATCAAATGCCTTTTCCGCATCTAATGAAATCACCATCCCATCTACAGCCCTTTTCTGAAAAGTAAAAATACAATTTAAAAGTCTGCGAACATTATTACAGGAATTACGGCCCTTAATGATGCCTGTCTGATCTTCTTTAATAATATAAGGCAGCAAACTTTCCAGTTGGGCTAATATTTTCGAGAGAAGCTTCAAGTCTACGTTTAAAAGAGAAATGGGCCTATAGGAGGCGCAGTCCTCTGGTGGTTTTCCCTTCTTCAAAATCAGAGATATATTAGCTTCTCGTAAGGATGTAGGCAGAAGACCCTTGACAAAAGAGTCATTAAACATATTCAGTAATGGGTCAACTAAGAGATTCTGAAATTCTTTTTAAAACTCACTACCAAGTCCATCTGTGCCAGGGGCCTTACCACATTGCAGTTTCTTAATAGCACTGAGCACCTCTTCTTTGTAGATTGGAGAATTGAGAGCCAATTTCTGATTGTCTGTTAAAGTGGGGAGCTTAAGGGAAGAGAAAAAGTCATCCATTAATTCTGGGGCATCCGAAGGTAATTTGGACTTAAACAGACTTTTATAAAATTCCCTAAAAGTATTGTTAATAATTTTAGCCTCCTGAGATATGTTTCCCTGCACATCAAGAATTGAAGATATGATTTGAGAGTCTGCCTTTTTCTAAGGTATGCCAGATATCTCCCTGCCTTATCACCATGTTCATACAAACGTTGTTTAGCAAATCTTATTTTCACCTCTGCATCTTTTGTCAGAAGGGAATCTAGAGCTGAGCGCAGGGCGGTAATTTCTTTCAATCTTGCTGGTGATGGATTCTTAATACAATCCTTTTCTACTAATTTCAATTTGGTTTCTAATATTTTTTGTTGTTCGTGCTGCTTACGTTGTCTATATGATGTATAAGATATAATGACCCCTCGTGAAAAGGCCTTTAAAGTTTCCCATAACAAAGATGGATTGTCAGTGGACGGAGAGTTAAAAGACATAAATCATTCTAATTCTGATGTAAAGTACGCTAGAAATTTATGGTCATTCAATATTGAGGGGTTAAGTCTCCAATGTCTGGATTGTGGTAACGAATCACACAGCTCAACCTTCAAAAAAACTGGTGCATGGTCAGATAGGGTTATATTACCAATTGAACTAGAAATTACACATTGCAGTCGCCTACTAGGGATAAAGAAATAATCTATTCTCGTATGACATTTATGAAGGTTTGAGAAAAAAGTAAACTCTTTATCTACAGGATGCTGGGCTCTCCAAATATCAACATAATCTAAATCCTCACATATAGCATTAAGAGCCTTAGCTTGAGAGGATAGTAATATTGTACCCATAGGAAATTTATCTATCATAGTGTTCAAATGACAATTAAATTACCCCCAACAAGTGAATTACTAACACTCATGTCAGTCAATTTCGAAAAAGCAGAGGTACGAAACTCAAATGGATGACCAGGGGGGTTATATACATTCATAATAGCCAGCTCCTCCCCATACAAAATGCCCTTCACAATCAAATATCGACCCTGACTGTCCTTAATACAGGACAACAGTTTGAAAGGTAAATTTTTCCTCAGCAGTATAGCTACTCCTCTACTCCTAGTAGTGAATGAAGAAAAGAAGACCTGCCCAAAACCATTCTGCTGCAGTTTTAAATGTTCTGTATCATCCAAATGAGTCTCCTGCAACATCAATAATCAAGAGCAATATCAACTTGCTCTTTTTTAAGAAAAGTTAAGATCTTTCTTCTTTTGATAGGTGTATGGATACCCTTAACATTCAAAGTACAAAAATTCACTACGTTGGCAGCCATTTTCTTAACAGAAACAGAAAATAGAGAAAGAAGTCTCTAAACATCAGACTATGCAATCTGTAAGCCAGCATAACGTATTTCAAAATAAAAATAAGCTGGGAAATAACAACGAACACACAACTATAATATATATAAACCTGCACTCTACCTTGAGAGCCAGCCCCGTAGGCAAACATAGGGGTCACAGTAACGTCTCTTATCACGGAACTCCGCAGGAGAGACAGCACTAAAGTCCAAGCTCCAGCGTTAAAGTTAACCTTTTCTCCAACACATGTTCAAAAAGTAATCATAAAAGTAATACAAGCAATGCACACTTGCTAAACAGAGAAATGAACGAGCTCAGTTACTTACTGTTGGATAATGACTCACTCAACCTGCTGAGTCGTCGGTAGCTGATTCAAGGAAACCATAAATTTCTCAACCTCAGCCGAATCATCGAACTCTTTGGAAAGGCCATTATGCACCACTTTAAGTGAAGCGGGGTAGAGATGCATGTATGTTGCGCCCACGGCCCTCAACCGTTTCTTCACCTCGTCAAATCGCTTGCGCTTACGTAGAGTCGCAGCTGAAAAATCGTGAAAGATGAATACCCTCGAATTTCCGTACATGAGCTTGTGTCCACTGCTTCCAATCTTCCTTGCTGCGCCCATCACACGCTGCTTGTCAGTGTAGTTGTGAAACCTTACGAGGACAGGTCGCGGGCGCTGAATCGAGTCGGGCTTGGGAGCCAGTGTGCGATGGGCTCGTTCTACCTTTATGTTCCCTATCGCCGTTTCAATATTCAAGAGATCTAAAAGCCATGTCTCGAAGAACTTAACTGGCTGGTCTCCTCCTCCGGAACACCGATAATACGAATGTTCTTCCTTCTCCCTCTGTTTTCTAAGTCGTCAATATGTTCACCCATTTCGCGCACCTCTTTCTCTAGCGTTTTCAATCGTTTTTCTGCCGGGTCGACAGCATCTTCCACCGCCGACACTCTGGCCTCAGCTTCGGTAAGCCGCTTTTCATGAGCATTCAGTGTCTCTCCATGAATCTGAAGCATTTGTGATAAAGGTCCAAGTTTTTCATCTATCACTTTGGGAAGATTGTCTGTGATTTCCTTTATCACCTGACGAAGCCCAGAGTCAAGCAGGTTCGAGCTTGCCGAAGAGTTAGCATCGCTAACTTACGACATTAGCTGTGTGGCTTGTTGGCCAGCTTCTACGTCCGGCTTAGTTGAGTTCTTCGTGCTCCTTTGCGGCATATTCTCAGCAGTATGTCTCAAAAAGTAAGTATCAAGGCTCATATTAGTCTGTCAGCACTCCGTGTGGAGAAAAAAATAACACGTTTTGCGAGAAATGTTGAAAATATTAATGAAGAGGTGCGCTGCCTCTGCTGACAGTGGTGAAAGCTGTAAGTTTGGTGCTCTTCCTCACTCAGGGTGCTGGAAATGACTCGAGTATAATTTCTTACTTTTTATGTACGACTGTACAACCAGCACTGCTCCCAGTAGATTTTTCAGTGTAAAGCACTTTCAGTTGTGTTTAAAAGGTGATAAACAAACTTGCCTCGTCCTGCCTGTGTAACTATCCTTATTTACATACCTGTACAAATGTGAATTTTACAAACGTTCATATCATTCTGAAATACTCTGGGTATAATAGTTATTAGGTTATATGTCTACTTAGACCTGTATATGTACAGATATTCACACATCTCTTTAGCTCCTTCCACACTGGCTCTTCGTTAATATTTCTTATTCTTTATTCTTTTTATTTTATTTGTCCTTTAGAGACAGTCTGTGTGCTTGTCTTGTCTGTTCAGTGTGTTACACATGTGCGACTTACCAAGAGTAATTTCTTATATATGTAACAAAGTGGTTCTGATTCTCCACTTCAGAAAGGCTTTGTATTTGTAGTGACACCATGTGACCACCTGGGGGTGCTGTAGTCTCACTAATGACCCAGTACTTTGGCAACAAGGTTCCCTTTGCCTTTTGCATTTTACCTTTTAACACTAATGTGTCTTGTTAATTTTAGTCACTACACTGCTCTCTTAGAGCTATTTTAGCATTTTATATCTGGGTAAAGCACCCTGAAATTGTGTAAAATGAAAAGATTATTATTATTATTATTATTCATTGACATATTTATAGAGCTAAGGTAGCTAAAAAGCTGAAAAATATCTAAAGCTGGAATTGAAAGCTGTTAAGTTACTGTAAATAAATAAGAACACTGGCCTCATTCATCAACCATTCTTAAAAAGAAATTTCTTCTTAAAAGCCACTTACGCAGTTTTGAGGAAGATTCTGACATTCACTAAAGTTTTCTTATTTGGGATTTGTCCTTAGGTAAGAACAGAATCTACACACACTCAAGAGCACAAAGGTGAGAAAAGTTCTGCGCTTTAAGAACACGTCATGAATCTGACATAGACTTTTTCTTAGGACCTTTCTCAAGAACACATTTAAGAACAAACTTAGGAAGATGTTGGAGAATGAAGACCATTTAATACCGTTATACTGCTCTTACCTGTGTGTGATCTGAGTCCCTCGCAAACTGGACATGGTTTCTTCCAGATTCTGCCGGAGATCTGCAATGTTTTTAACGGTTCTCAGCCTCCTGGTCTCAGGATCTTCACCTGGAAGCAGAGTAAGGCAGATTAGCTTTGCTGATAATTAATTAAACACTGTATTAGGGCTGAAAGATAGATCTTTTTTTTAAATGCAATTTCATTTAATTATAGTCTACATTATCAAAAACGTTGTATTAAGTGGGGAAATTAAACCAAATAACAGAGTTTGTGAACTGCCTGTAGATGAGTTAGACCAACCATATTGAACCAAACCTCCATGTGTTATGACATCACAAGCACAACTTCCTGGCTGTCTGGCACACTACATTCAGGGGTCAAACCTCAAACCAGAAAAGTGGATATTCTGGTCTTTTTGAAAAACGTCTGAACCTTCATTTACACAAAGTAATCGCAATTTAAATCACAGTCACATTATAAGTCAGAAAAATCGTAATTAGATCTTTTCCCTAAATCATTCAGCACTACACCATGTTACAGATTAGCATTGATAATAATAAATTAATAAACAGTATGTTACAGCTTAGAAATGCAAATAATACATTAATAAACAAACAGTATGTTACAGACTAGCATTGCTACTAATATATTAATAAACAGCATGTTACAGAATAGCTGAAAATGAATGAAGCAGGACAAGTCTTTATATTTCTAAAAATAAATAACTAAAACAATAGAACTTCATGTAACGTTTCCAAACTGAGGGACTTTTTTACTATTTAACTCCACATTTCAGCCCATAATCACCTGTCAATCAAGTCTTCAAACAACAGCAAACTGAACAAAATATTGCTTAACAAACGCCGTTTGACCGTTATGGGGAAAATCTCTCCATTAGACCAGAGTTAGATGTAATCTCCATTTTCAGCCACCAGACAGACATCATCAATCTCTCAGACATGAATAATCAATCCTTCAGTCCGATATAATCACCTGATAAGTCTTCTATGGACGTCTGGTTGGTCTTGCTGAAGTTGCCGGAGTCCCCAGTGTGTCCTCCGGAGCCTGTTTCCATGGTAATACTGTCATCTCCTTCCGTCTGGGATCTAGCAAAGAAGTCCAAGGTGTCAGATTTGCTAACATAGAGCGAATGCTAATGGAGCCCTGCAATTGCTAATGCTAATTAGGTACAGGTGCATGTTGAAGTGTTTCAAATCCAGCTTTCTTTTCTCCAATGCTAAAAGCAAGAAAAACCAATCACAAGCAAGAGCCAATAAAAATGGACAAATGTAGTCGGTCAGCCAAGATGTGTTTGGTGTCTGAAGTTTTCTTTTTTTTTTTTAGCACTAGAGCTACGCTACGCTAAGCTGATATTACTAACAAGTAATGGAAGCCACCTATTAGCAATAGCATGCCTAATTTATCTCACACTCGCCACACACTGTATGGAGGTGTTCAGTATCTCTAACAGATTTTTTCCGACACTGTATTACTTGGTTACCTATAAACATAGACTAAATTCAGCCTTTAAGATGATGCTGCTACTGTTTTTAGCTATGCTAACGTCCTTTGGTCTTTGTTTTAGATAATAGCAACGAGAAGCTGCTTACTCGTCCTCTTCTACCTTCAACTGTTATATATGAAGTTTAACCAGTTTTACCAGAACTTGAACCTGAATTCGTAGTTCCAAGCATAACAGTCTTTTCCAAAGAACCAGTTATCTGGGCTTTAGTGTGATTTGGTCGAAGATCTATTTGTTTTTTTTGTTTTTTTTGGCCGCTTTCTCAAACGTCTTTGTCAATACCAAACTTCAAAGGCATCAATTTTTTTTTGTCTCGCTTGTTTAATGTCCAGCTTTCACATCCATAAAGAGCCAATGTGAAGAACACAGCCTGGACAGTTCTGATCTTTGTCTGGAGAGACAAATCGTTGAGCTGGAAAATCTTTTCAAGCTCCTTCATCCTCATTCTGCCGAGTGCCGATCTGGGTTGTATTTTTTGCCCATTGGATCCTTTTCCTGCTGAAAAAAACAGCACCGACCACCAAGAATTGCATGCTGGTCTAGTGCTGGTCTGGTGCTGGTTTAGCTGGTCACCAAGCAAAGTCATGCTGGCTGACCAGCATACCAGCATCCAAAACGTAACACATGCTGGTCTCGTGCTGGCTTTCTAGCTTGGTTGTTGTTAATAATTTTTTTTTTAATTTCTCCACATTTTCTCCCCAATTTCACTGAATCCAATTCCACCCACTTCTAAATCACGTTTGGTGTGTAAAGACCTTTAAAGCCATATCGAGACCACAGAAAGCCACAGTAGATCACGTGGCTTGAAATGTACACAGAGTGTCAGTCTTTTAGATAAACAGAGAAATGCTATGTATGTTTTCCCAGGTAACATTGGCAGCCTAGACTTTTTTAACCTCTTTTCTTTCAGCTGGAAAACAGTGAGTTTGTGAAGAGTAGATGCCAACTGATGCCAAGCTTGATAAATTATACTGAAAGCTTTATTTCATTAAGTGTGTACATGTAAAAAAAAGTGTAAAAATGAACTTTAACTTGATGTTAATCAGCTATGATTCATTCTACGAAGATTAGCAATGCTCTGTTACGTGATGCTACATGATGTACGTTGGTCTTAAAGAAGCAAACATGCCCTGGCTGTTTTACTGCATTTGGAGGAGGAGTTGGAGTATTCACTGTTAGGATTTGTGGAGGAGTGAAATGTGGGAATTTGATTGTTTTAGGGCAGAAAGAGTCTCTGTGCTCATGTTTCAGACTGTAAGCTCTGGACAGACAACTCCGCTCCGCTGCATAGACAGATCTAAAGCTGAGCTGATAGACAGATGTCTGGCAGCTGTGCTGCGATGTGGGTAAAAGGCGGTAGATAAAGGACCTCTGGAACCAGACAACGTCCAAAAGAGTTCTCATAGTGACAGTGGGGCCGAAGGTCACAGGGCACCGGCTGAGGAATACCATTAACAAAAATAAGCAGGAGGCAGAGAACATTCCGGAGGAAATACCAGGCAAACGCTTCACAGCTGAGCGTGATGGGGAGCATCACATATGCATGTGCACATATATGACCACAATGGGCAGCTCAGAGTTAACCCTTTAAAACAGTGGGACAAAATATTTTGGGGTGAAATCATGATCCCTAAAAAAACAAAACTGACCAAATTCGGACCAAGGACCAAACTGTTAAAAAACATTACACACACATATGTGTGTGTGTATATATATATATATATATATAATATATATATATATTGTATGTTTTGTAAAGTAAAGCTGAGCTGCTAGTGATAAAAATCACTTGTAGCGCTTTTTGCCATCTCATCTAGCGTTACTTTTCAAAAATGTAGTTTGCATTACATGGTTACCAAATAAGTGAACACAGTATACAATTTTTAAGCCATCATTCAATAAATGTCAAAACATCTACTGAAAAATTGTCAACGTTAAACAGTGCTGCTAATTAGGAAAGTAGAGCTGGTTAGTGTTAACTTCTTTAGCATGCTAACAGCTCTGCCCACCACAGAAAATGTTTGGTTCTGGCTGAGTAAAGCACTAACCCAGGTTTAGATGATTGAAAATACTTATTAAAATCTGAGAGAGTAAACAGAGGACAGTAAGGATAAATTAATGCTACCTTAACATTAGCTTAGCGAGCAACTACAGACCAAAATTGTGCCACCCATCACAGCACAGGCTTGATTCAGAGACTTGTGCTCTGTCGACAGAAAACAGAAATCGAACCCGTTCTGTGGTGTTTGAGAGAGCTTAGTTAGCATGCCAAACATGCCATACCACAGCACAGGGTTGGTTGTAGCTAACTGATGCTAAAAAAGTTACCTGTTTAGAGGATACTGCAAAATATTTTTTACATACCGCAGTATACCATATTATTGTCATACCGCCCAATCCTAACTCAATGTTGCTGTTTTATGTTATTTAATACTCTGTCTGGTTCACGTCACGTTTCTTTCTTGAAACTAAACAGTATTTAGTATCTGGACGCTCCGTGTAATGAGCGTATTTAGCTACTTTAATGTTACCTATTGCTGACACAGCTTGTATAATCTCCACAGAGAAGCACGGACCAATAAATTGGAACGCTCTACAGCAGCATGTGAGCCTAAGGTCACCAACCCCAATGCCAAGAGGGGCAAGAAGGGTATAAAGGGCAAAAAATGACAGCCAGGGCGTTACAGATTAGGGAAACTATTAAAAAGTAATTCAGTTATGTACAATTCTAAATAAAATAGTATGTTTGAAATTTTTAAAACCATTAAATGCTGCAAAATAGGGCAACACGAAAATTTTTTTTTTATTTTCAAATTCTGATTTCCTCCAGTGTCACCCGGAACAACCGACAACACGGCAGAAAAATGGAAAGAATGGGCAGGTTATTTTAAGAAGGTCTCAAACGAACTACATGATAAAATGCCAAGGTCAGTAGTTCTTTCAAAAATACTGAAGAAATAATTTTTGAGTCCCGGTTAGGCTTCAGTTTAAGAAGTCAGGTGACTTGAAAAACATGAAAAAGTTATTATTATAAAGTTTATTTACTTGAAAAAAAATATAGAACTTCAAGTTCAAGGAAAACATCTTTAAGGATGTCCAAGTATAAAAACTAGTTTCTAGAAGTTTTTAGTAGCAGTAAATAACTTTAAAATGTAATATTTAATATTTAAAATGTAATTTAATTAACTAACATGTGGGTGGAGCACCTGACATTTTCTGTGTGGGAAAATAATTATGTGGTGTCCAAGTACAAAGACTACTTTATACATATTTTCAGTACAGGTAAATAATCAGAGGTGATAAATAATTTTAAAAATATAAAATTTATTATTAATGTGGGTGATAAAATTGATAATCCTGTTTAAAAATGAATTTATACCACTGCAAAAGCTTTAAATATTTGCGAAACAAATATCTAAATATTGAATAGATTCTTGTAAATACAAAAATGCACATCATATCATTTAAATTCTTTTTTTTACTTGTTTTCTATAAAAATAAGCATAATTTAACAATCCTGTATTAATAACATACTGCGCTGTCTATTAAATTTGTGCATGCTATCTCCATCCTTACCTGTACATGAACGGTGCGACGGTGGCTGTGTTTGGGTGGCTGTACTGTTGCTGAGGCTGAGGCAGCTGCACACTGACTGTGTTGCTGGCTGTGGACTGTGTAGTACCTCCATTAGCCACCTGGGCGGTGCTGTTGGTCTGGTGGGCTTTACCCTCAGTGGAAGCAAGGCTGGAGGAGGAGGAGGAGTGGCGGCTGTCTCTATGGAGACTGATCCCTCCACCTAGCCGAATGCTACGTGGCCTCTCGTTGTCTTTGCCACCGAGGGCCGCTCCTGAGCCTTTCCCACCCGCAGAACTTTTAATGCCGGGTTTGGGGATGCTGCTGTGCGCAGGGGCAGAGTTATCCTTCTTGGCGTTGAGTTTACCCCCTTTAGGAATAAAGCTAGCAATTTTAGAGTTTCTTTTAGGCTCCGCCTCTGCCACTTCTGATGCTCCGGTCACTTCCTCCTCTTTAAACACCGCCTTCTCAGAGGTCACTTGATGCTTGGACTCCTCTTTTCCATGCTCCTTTTCTTTCTCTTTCTCCTTCTCCTTCGCCCTCTCCTTCTCTTTCTCCTTCTCCACATTTTTCGTTGAGGTTTTCTTAGCCGTTAGCGCTCTGCTAAAGGTCCGCTGAGCGATGCCCTTCAGGGCGATTTTTGGGCTGCTGCTAGTTAATCCGTTAGCAGGCCTAGCATTGCCCTCAGCCTCCTCCAGAGGCTCGGTGTTAGCACTAGCCTCTACTTTCTCCAGCACCACAGCTGTGTCTTTCCCCACAGCTGGAGGCACCACAGCGCCCTCTGGCTGCGCAGAGGACTTGGAGCCTCCTTTACTGTTGAAGAGCTTCAGCTTCTCCAGCATGGACCTCTGCGGAAGGGCTTTCGAAGGGGGTTCTGCGGGCGCTGGCTGCTTAGCCAGAGCTTCCTGCTTAGCTGTAAGAATGGTGGAGGTAGATGTGTGCTTGGTGCTCGTAGATTTGCTCCTCCAGGGTTTGCTGCTCGAGTTGGGCTGAGGGATGGCAGAGCCAGAAGATGAGGAGGAGGAGGAAGATGCCACAGTGCTGGTGAAGATGGAGGTGCTGACGGTTGCCAGGGACGACGGTGCATGCTCAGTCATACCTGGAGGATGGGAGGAGATGCTGTCCAATGATTCTGGAGGAGAAAGATGAAAAGAAAAGTGAGAAACGAAGAACGCTGAGATGAATGTCCTTCAACTAGCTTTTCAGGATGTCTTTAAAATAAAGGAGTCTTCCTTCTGCCGGTTTGTAATAGCTTACCACATTAGCAGTGTTAAATCACAATGAAAAAGTAAGGAAGAAAAAGAACAGTTTTACAGAAGACAACAATCTCTCCAGCCATACAAGGTCTGCTGGTCCTGAGCCACCTACAGCCAGACTGAGCACCATTCTAAAGCGTTTACATTAACACTGAGAGCACAAACTTAATGTTCAAAATCTTCTGCCAAAATCCTGTCAGTGCATTCTCACTATCAGGGACGAAGATTTCTGTAAATTACTATTGCACATGATTATCAAAAACAAAACGGGCTCAGCATTGAGCCCTGAGGCACTACACTTCACGATCTGAAATTAAATGAGAAAAATACGTCTTATATTACTAAAACTTTTAAAGGTGAGTATGTTTCTTATTGCTTACCCCTAAAAAAAGAAACAATCCAGTTGTAGTCCTCACATATCAAAGAAAAATCTTCTTTAACAACCAACTTAAAAATTGAGTAAAAAGTGTTTAACATCCAGATAGTAAGTTCCAGCAGTTGAGAGAGCCTCCAGAAAAGACTGAGTGAACCACTCACTGATGCTACTTTCAGAAAAACTCCCCTAGACCTCCCCCAACTCTCTCTCTCTCTCTCTCTCTCACTCTCTCTCTTCTTAGGAGGTCCTGACTCATCGAGGAATGCACCCAAACTCTTTTGTTTAGTACTGGATTCAAAGTAATGTAAATTAAACTTTTGTAATGTAATGTAAATTAAACATTTTCCCTCCTTAAACTCAAAGCTTATTGTAATGTAAGTGTAATTAATGTCAATTGTGAAAACCTTAAACTCTAGACTTATTATTGAGTTAATAAGCTTAAGGCTTTTGTTAAGCAACTACAAATTACTTCCACAATACTAATATGTAACTTGAATTGTAATATGTACTTTTTTTTTTAGAAATCAGAGTTAGAAATCTATACAGATATCTAGATTTTTCAGCTACACTCTCAGCAAAAAGGGGTCTGTACTGTACTGAAAAGGGGTTCTTTGACTGGGAAAGATAGTGGAACCCTTTTTGGTGCATTCAGATGGTTCTTTGAGTATTAATGGTTCTATAAAGAACGACTTCCTTGACTAAAGAACCCTTCGAGAACCTTTTTAAGAGTGATAATCACAACACATTATTAACATGGTGAAATTCATTACAATCCTGAATCTAAAAGAAATTTCACAACCTGCCAGCAATACTTTGTCTACGAATGCATTTAAGTACTTTATTCAATAAGTTTATTCAAATCTACATGTTACAAATTCTAAGTTGAATCAGTTTATTTGTTATCCTAGTCAAATTCCCACAATATAATACAATAAAACAATCCAGTGTTAATCTTTGAATCTGTGAGCGCGTTCTGTCTGTCTCTGAACGTTTATTCAGTGTTTTTCTGAAAGTGGAGAGCATAGTGTCCCACATCCTCCCGCTTAGGATCAGCAAGCGGCACAAAAACAAAGCAAGAATTAGGAAGTGATTAAGGCCCAATTAGCCACGGCAGCCAGAAAGAAATGGGTCAGAACCACTAATGACTTCCAATAGCTGGAGGAGAGAGAGAAAGAGAGAGAGAGAGAGATGCACATATAGAGAGATTCATTGATTAATATCTTGGCAATAACATCAGCGCTGCAATTGCAACACAGTTATCACCACCAGTAAAAAAGATGGTTCTTCAAGGGTTCTTTAGTAAAGAAAATGGTTATATACAGGACCATGAACAAACAAAGAACGCTTTGCTTGATAAAAAGGGTTATTTGCATTGTGAAAGGGTTCTTCAGATTGCAGAGTGCTGTGGATGGTTTTATATAGAACCTTTTTGAAAAGGGTTCTATATTGCAGCAGAAAGGGTTCTGCTATTGTTATGATGTGAAGCCTATAACAATAAAAGTACCCTTTTTTGGTCCTATATAGAACCCTTTTCAAAAAGGTTCCATACAGAACCACAGCACATTCTCTAACAATCTGAAGAACCATTTCATGACGCAAAGAAGCTTTAATCATGCAAAGGGTTTGTGGCATGCGCACGCCCCCCGGGCCCCGACGATGACGGCCGCGAGAGCGGGCAGGAAGGCGGGGCCCGAACACACAGCGGCGACGAACCTTGGCGAGGACAGCAGTGAGAGAGCCGCGAGTGTGGAGGGGGCGGAGCGCAAAGCCCGAGCTCCGCCGACGAACGCGGGTCACGCGAGTGACGTCGTGAGGAGGAGGACGAGGACGATGATGCCGGCCACGAGAGGCACCAAGGCGAGGAGCGAGCTGCTGCAAACCTGAATCCTGCCTCCAGCGTCCTCCTTGAGCCCGGGGTAGCACATACGGTGCAACAGTTGTTTGAGTGTTTGGTTCAATTCCTTTGGTCACTAAAAGTTTCCTCCAAAATAAATAAATCAGTACATTTTTTTATGAAGAACGAACAGGACAAGACTCCAGCAGATTTAAGGAAACATTTCTAAATATATTTGAATCCCTGCAATATCACAGAGCGCTGCAAAGAGCGGGCTATGTGCTTCTCCCGTTAATGTTTGGTCATTTGTTCACAGTTATCTTGTTTTGTTGGGTTAAATATCCAGAGTCTTCAATCAGGATTAAAAAAAGAGGACCAGGCTACTTATTACGCAGTGAATATTTTGAACGCCCATGTTGTTTATTAGTACATTAAATTTCTGGCTCAATATTTTATTGTTGCGTTTGGTCTCATGCTTTGCCTTATGTTTGCCCCGCCCACGGACACCAGATGATCTCAATCTGGCCCTCCTCAATCCAGACCACATTAGTGTCTGTAAGTCGAAGAGGAGGTGCTTCATTATGATCTGACTTGTTTTGCAGAAGGACAAAAACATTCTTTTCAATTTTAATGTTTTTGCCTTTTTTTTAAGTAAAAATGCAAAAAGGTCAAAGAGCGCAGATGCAAACCCGCGTATTTAGAATGGAAGTCAAATGCAAATGTAATTAATTCTGTTATTATATTTAAATAACGGGGCAAAAACACAGTGCTAACACTAGAACACTAGAAATCTAAAGGCTACATATCAGGATGTCTGGAGGTCATGTAGGAGTATAAACTCCTGTCTGAGGGTCAAAGGAACCCCCCCCCCAACTCCCCAACGCCCACCGCCCCAAGACTAGGCTGGTCCAGACAGGCCCATATTTAAGTCATTAATACTCCAAAGCTAAATGACCACCATCATTATCCCATTAGTAAAGGGCAGACAATTCAGATCATTACTGCACAGGAACCACCACCAAGAGTTAAACGGTTCTTTAGTAAAGACAGTAGTAGTCTATATGGAAGCATAACAACTCAAAGAACCATTTAGATGATTAAATGTTTATTGGTAAAATGGTTTTTCAAATTGATGGAGAATGTTCTATATAGGACCAAAAAGGTTTCTGCTGTTGTTATGATGTGAAGCTTGTAACAATAGCACATCTCTTTTAGGTGCTATATAGAACCATTTTCAAAAAGGTCTACATGGAACCATGTATAGTACATTCTCCATCAATCTGAAAAACCATTTCACCATGCAAAGAACCACTTAAGCATGCAAATGGTTCTTTAAGTGTTCATGGCTCTACATAGAACCACTGTCTTCACTGAATAACCCTTGAAGAACCATCTTTAAAAGTGCACATATAATCAGCCAAGACATGTTTGGTATCTGAAGCTAGACAATTTGAGGCGAATGATGATTTAGTCATGCAGTTATCACAGTGCTAATTGGT